>NW_015090984.1:1910989-1919075 GCF_001431845.1 Calidris pugnax | reverse complement strand
CTCGCCGCTGGTGGCGGGGGTAGTGCGACCCCCGCTTCGGCCCGCCTCGGCCCCCCCGCCCTGCCCCAGCGTGGCACGGGGGTCCGTGGGGTGGAGGTGGGGAGGGGGTGGCCGCAGGCAGCCCTCCGGCCGGCTCCCCGCGTGGTGGGGCACGGCGCGAGACGCGCGGCTAGAGCAGGGGGCGGCGGAGGGTCGCACCCCCCGCCGGTTCCGATGCGGATGCTGCCGCTTGTCTCCGCGCTCGCGTCCTCTCTCTTATTTATTTTTTGGCGCTTGCTCCCGCAGGAGGCCGGCGGGCCGCCGTGCATCCCCGTGACTGCGCTGCGGCGGCGGCTCTGGTGCGGCAGGCCGAGTCCCCTGCACCGCGCTCACCGGCGCAAACCCGCCGGGCCCGCGGAGGCGGCCGTCCCCAGCGCCCCTCTTTGTTTGGTGCTTGCCGGCGAACTCGGGTGGGATTGCTCCCCACCGGCCCACACACGCTGCTCGGGGGGCGGTGGGGCTCGGGCGCCGACTGCCCCGCCGAGACGCCCCGTCCGGGAGCGCCTGCAGCGCTGGCCGGGGGGAGCCGGTGTTGAGGGGGAAGCTTCTGGCTGCCCCGGCACGGGGTGGCCCGGCGGCTCCGCGGGGAGCAACCGAGATGCCCCCCCCGAAGGAGAGGTGGCAATCTCAGCTTCGGAGTGGAGGAGCAAGGGGATCGTGCCTGTGCTGGCAGCCGGGGTGGGGGTCTTGGGGAAGGCTCTTCCTCGCCTATTCCTTTTCCTTCCGGGAAGCTGGAGCCTCCAGCTCCCCCATTTTCCCTTTCTGCCGTGCGCACGCTAGCCTTGATGGGTATTTTTAGCCAGCGCTGCTGATTAGCATTCAGGAGAGCAAGCGATGGAGAGAAAGCCGTTTTCCAAGCCGTTTTCTCTTCCAACAGGGCCAATGCACCTGTTGGTGACGGGAGGTGTGTATGGAGCATGATGTGGTGTTTAGCTTTCTTCAGGGATGCCACGCTGCTCCCTCTGTACCTCTGGCCCCATCTGCACCTCCCTGAGCAGCACCAGCACCCTGCTGCAGTCCTGCATTGGGCCGGGCAGCTGAGCATAGGACTGCGTGGCCAGGGCTGCTCCTTTCTGAGGGAGGTTTCTGGGTGCTGCATGGGGCAGTGGCCCTCCAAGGGCCATTGGAGGGAGGTTGCCCTGCCTGGAGTCCAGCCCTCCCCAGTGGTACCATCCAAAAGAATCAGGGACTCCAAGAAGACATGTCATTCTGCCTCTTGGGGCCACACAGACAAGGGAATTTTGCCTCCTCCCTCCTGTTCACAAAGGGCCCATGGGGCATTTTGACTGTGTGAGGAAACATGGCAATCCTGGTAGTCTAGGGCTGACTGACCTGTGGCTAGCTGATCTCCCTGCCAGGTCATAGACCTGGCTATGACGATAGGTCCGATCTGCTTGTGTCCCTCCAGCAGGGGGTGGTTCGGCATGCCACCAACAGTCATCATCAGCTCTTACCTTCCCAGGCTGCCCTTGGCTCCTGAGGATTGGGGCATGTGGGTCTGCTGATCTGTGCCAATGTGAAGGTTTTGTTGCAGGATCTGGGATATTGACTCTGCTTGTGGTAAGTGCCTGTGCTGCTAGGGAAGACCTTCAGATGTGTTTAGAAGAACTCACCCTTATGACTCCTAAAAAGTAAATGCATAGAGGGCACACAACATTTTACAAAATACAGCAACCATCTCCTGAGGTCTCTGTTGAACTCTAAACATTGCCTTGGGAAGCACACTTAAACTCTGAATCCAGCTGCCAGTCCAGGGGGCCCCAGGAGACATATTGTGTGTGTGAGCATGGAGGGAAAAGAACCGTAGCTAGTGGAAAGTAAACACTTAATGAGCTATTTGTCTGTAGAATGGGCAAAGTGTCTTAAATCCTGGCACACAACGTAAACTTACATGTTAGGGAAATGTGTGATTTGTGTCAGTTCATTGTTACTGTTGAGCCAAATGGGGTTCAAAAAAGGATTAACAATTTATTGTCAATAGTGAGAACATTCACTTAGTACTAAATAAATGCAAATTTAAGAAGAGATCTCATTCTTTATGTATCGAATTATTAATCAACCTTTAACTGACAATGCTTAGGGCAGGAAAAGCAAACCTTCCACTGGGGGCAGATTGTGCCTCTTTTGTACAGATAGCTTCTTGATGTTTCTTTCCTGTTTCCTGTCTTGGCAGCTGCCAGAAGTGGGCAGCAAGACTACTTCTGCGGTCCTTCACATGTTCCTACAGCTGTCTCAGTTGTTCAGTCTTCCTCATCTCAAATGTTATCGTCTAAGGAAAGAACCTTTCCTTCCCTCGGTTTGTGACTGGAGACTGATCTTGGACAGGAACCCTAAAAGCTGTGCATCGTGAGAGGCCTGGCTGACACACAAGTTTAATAATGTAATTATAAATTCTGCTACACCTTTTTATTCCTCCCATGGAGCAACTTGCTACTGTTAAACTTTTCCAAATCTTACCTGTTTATCCCCCAAATGGCTCTCTGGCTTCCAAGTACCATGTTCAATATGCAAGGCTAGAAGTTTCCCTAACAATATTCTTCCCCATGTATTATTTATTACTCATAAACCTCCCTTGTTTCAGTGTCAGTCTGAGCACAGTTTTTCGTATGGTTATTTACAGCTTTGCACTGTGGCACATTTTCAGTAAGAGGATACACACAGAGATACACACAGAATTTGCACATTCTGCACGTTGAAGTTCAACTGTCTTTGGATAAAATGTCTGGAAACATAGTAATGGTGTTGTTACATTGATAATAATAGACATAAGATTCTATTAAATACTCTATTACATTTATATCTTACATTGAATAATTTGTTAATTATTGTATCAGAATTACTATTAAAAATGTCTGACCTCCCAGCCTAAATAAAGGTCACCAGAAAGTTCTCAGGATCCCAAAGGGTACGCTGATCCCTTCAATCCTAAATGGTAGCCCCTTCAGGTCAAGGTTAGGATGCCCATCTGCATGTGCATGGCTGATACATGCATGTCCAATTGTTCAGCCAGGTCTGCCTGCTGAAAAAAAGAGTATTTGAGTGCAACAAAAGATGACAGAACTGCAAGCCTCTTGGCCACATTAACCTGTCACCAAAAAATCAGTCACTGCAAGCGAGTTGGTCTGTCAGCCTCAGTTAATAGCAAAGTCAGAACCTGATGGAACTGTACTTCAGCTGGTGACTATAAAGTGTGGTAGGTTCAGCTCTGGTGTTAGTTTTATCTTCAAGCTTTGTTAGTCAGATTTTCCTTTCTAATTGCCCAATCAAAATTTATTACAGTTGTTCTCAAGGGTTATTTTGGTGGACTTCTGAACAGGCGTGGAAGCTGTTGTGGGACAACACCAGCCTGGGACATATCTTCCCAACACTCTCTTCACGGCCATAGGGTGAGCTTTCTGTGTCTTAACGGGGGAAGTAATTTATGGCCAGATCCTACCTCCAAAGAGGGGTTAAGGAGCTTTGGTCCAAGGTTTTGTTTATCTCACAGGGGAGCTGAGGGGCTGTGCTTGCCGGGTGCTGGTTCGGAGTGGGCATGTCATGACTAGTGATGCAGGCTTGCTTTGCTCAGTGTGCATGGAGCTGGACGCTTGCAGTAAGGTGCAGATCAGCCTCTTAACTTTTTGTGGCGACTCAGTGGCACAAAGGATGACAGAGCTATTAATTATTTGCTCTCCAGGCTGGAAGCTAAACTGTGTTTGTAAAATAGATGGAGATCTTCAGCTTATGCCACCGAAGTGCAAACCAGTGCATTATTTTATTGTCTGCCTCTCCTCCCACACTGTGTTTATGGTAAGATATATGTGTTGTTATTTCAATGCCAGTTTGATAAATGGGTGTCATAGCTTTGACTATTCAGTCATGATGGCTGTGTAACCTCCCATAACTTATTCTGATGCCTACTTCTTCATTTTTCCTGTTTCTATAGGGGACATTATGGACTATAAATATTTTTTTACAAAAATTGCTTTACAGATGGTTATTAAGAATACATTAGAAACGAGAAATTTGAAAGTCTGAAGATGGAACCTATCATTTCTCTTTGGTCCTTCTCCTGCTCCATTTATAAAGTCCACCAGGTTGTTCCTGTGTGCTTGAGGCTGCCTGTTCTGCTACTTTTACAGTGTTTTACATGGAAGACTCATTGCTGCAGGCAACGTATAGTTAACACTTTAAGGAAACACATGTTGGAATGGGCCCTACATCAGGTGACAAGTTTGGAGCTAAGTAGTGGCTGGACACTGATGAAAAAACAGTGTTAGAGATGCTGCTTCAGTGGGTGACATTTAAAATAAGCAGCAGAGAGGTTGGGAAGAAAATGTAAGGAGTTAAAATAGAGAAAGCAAATCCTATGTTAGAGGCCCAATAGTGGTCTTAGAAGCTGTTAGCCCTAGGAGTTTTGGATTAAGGGAAGAAGGGCTTGAGAAGTTAGGAGTATTAACACAACAAGGTCATGTGCACTGTAAGATCATGGGATAGTTTAGGTTGGAAGGGACCTGGGGAGGTGTCCAGTCTGACCTGCTCAAAGCAGGGACATCTCTGAGGTCAGACTGGGTTGCTCAGGGCTTTGTTCAGTCCATGTACCCTGTATCAGCAGCATTTGCCAGTGTTTGGTTAATGTGAGCACTTCAACCAGTTTTTCAGAACTTGTTTGTTTCTTGGCTCTGTTCCCATGTCCTGGCTTCAGGTGATGCTGGAGCATCTGAGAAGACCTGTTCAGGGCACTGTGAAGAGTCTTTATTACCTTTTAGTTTGAATGCTTCAGTATATGAATGAAAAATAATGATTTCTCTGTGCAGTAGGATTTAATCTTTTCAGTCAAGTGGTAATTATGTGAGGAACATTCTTTGTTTATGGGGCTATAGAATAGGGCACAAAGTATTCTGAGGAGCAGCCAGATGTTTGCTGTGGTATTTGTAAAATTGGTTATTTGATATTATTTGATAAATTACTTAAACAAGGTCATCTCTACTTTGTGTATTTCACAGAATTGTTCCATTATGATCAATTTGCAGAAAATTTACCTGATGCTTTCCTAACTGCTGTCCTAATGGTGGGACCTGGGTAGTATTTTATTGTGTAGGTTCTAGGAAACTGCTAAGTTAATGACACAAGATTAATGAACACTTTGGCAGCCAAAAGGACTCTAAAAATCCTTCTCTTTGGGCTTTCAGATTATTTCAAAGTGTGTTTCAGTTTAGTCTGCATATTTGATGTACTACCTTATTCTTGAAATCGGTGCAGAGCAAAGGTTTAAGGCTAAGACGTCTCTTAGGTTCTATGCCTTCAGCATAGGACCTGAGCAACACTCATATGCTTGTGCTTTTCCTTCTGCAAGAAGATACCAAGAACTTCAAGAGGTCAGCAGGCCCTATTCCAGGTTCAGTGGAAGGGGAGCTAAATTCCTTGGTTGGGGGAAGAGGGTTGCATAGCTATGTCTCCTGTCATTTGACATTGTACGCTCCAGTGAATTGGGACAATGAACCTGTTTTCATCTCAGGGGAGGAAGGATGGTGATCCAGATGAGTTGAGATGGGTCAGATATAATCTTTCTTCTTCAATTATTGAATGAGGTGTCTTATCAGTCTCATGTGCCCAGATTCAAATTTAGGTACTGGGCCTGACAGATGGATCTTGAAAACTCCCTGTGATGATGCTACTTTTCTTACAGGAGTCTGTCCTCAGAAGATGTCTTACTTCTGAATTTTAAAGTTTTTCATGCACCTGAATTGTATTTTATCCAATGACTGTTTCATATCAAGGGCACAACCTGCTCTTGAAGGAGGGACTGGAAGTCACCTTCTAGTAAGTGCCCTGCTAAACTGTGGTCCCTTTTTGGGTGCTTCTTTTTTAGCCTAAACAACCTTGAATTTTCCAGAGAAAGATGTTGCAATGCAGGAGTGGAAGGGGAGAGCAGGTCCCCACTCAAGCCAGAGTTATACTGGGAAAGCATATCTGTAGCGTATGAAGGCACGGACCCCAGTCGGTGATACAACCAGAATCGTTTATTATAACCAACAAGCAGCTTATATAGTACCAGTGTCTATTCTTTCCCAACCGACACTCCCCTGCAACCCCCCAATTGCCAGGCAGGTGGAATTCCCCTCCATCAGTCAGGGGCGCCAGGCCTTGTTTACAGGTCCTGTTAGCAGGTCCGGAGATGCTTAAGGGCCATCTTCTGCCATTGTTCCTGCTTCTTCTCCTGGTCTCTGCTTCTTCCACAATCCTGTTAACCCCTTGTTCTCCCACATCTCCCCCTTTTTTGTTTAATGTACAGATTACATCTTAATGACTACATTGAACCTATACTATTAATACTACTATAAATCATCATACTTTGTAAGGCAAGTACAGTGTGCATTTGAGCATACATGACTTAATTTATGCTTTAAACAAACATGGTAAACATAACATAACCATTAGAACATTAGAACCAATGACACTTTTGTGAGCAGAAAAGATTCACTGCTTTGTCGTTTCTGATGATTGTTCGTGCTGCTCAGCTTCTAGATGTGGTCGAATGAATTGTGCTGGTATCCACTTGGGACCGTTTCCTGCGGAAACACAAGCATACCCTCGCCCCCAGGTTATCAATGGCACAGGACCTTCCCATTGTCCAGTGGCCATATCACGAATATGGACCATTGGCCGTGTTTTGAACATTGGGGAAGCTCCGAAATGTCGATTCACTCGTGTCATTTCAGTGTTGTCTCTGTTTAGAAAATTCAAAACAAAAGTGGCTTTCCACAGTCGTTCCTGTGGTGGATCTTCCAGACTCCCCCTTTTTTGTTTAATTAGCAATTGCTTTAGTGTTTGATGGGCACGCTCAACAATCGCCTACCCTGTAGGGGAGTGTGGAATTCCAGTGATGTGGCGAATGCCCCATTCCTGTAAAAAAAGTTGTGTGGTTTTAGATACATACGCAGGGCCATTGTCTGTCTTGATGGTTTCTGGTATACCCATGGCAGCGATAGCTGCTAGCCAGTGTCGTCGGACATCTCGACTCTTTTCTCCTCTGTGTGCAGTAGCAAAGATATAATTAGAAAAAGTATCAACAGTGACATGTACATACTTTAGGCGACCAAATTCTCTAAAATGTGTAACATCCGTTTGCCAAATTTGCAGTGGTGAGGTGCCACGTGGGTTAACTCCCAATTGTGGCAACGGGGCTATAGATTGGCATTCAGGGCATGTCAAGATAATATTACGTGCTTGATCAGTGGTTAGCTGAAATTGCTTTTGTAGTGCCTTCCTGTTTTGGTGAAAGAAACTATGTGAGAGCTGTGCCTGTTGAAATAATTGTGGTGTGGCGAGGGCAACTGTGGCTTTGTCTGCAGCACGGTTGCCCCCAGCTAGGGGTCCTGGAAGAGAGGTGTGTGACCGTATATGTGTGATATAATAGGGTAATTTACGGTAGGAAACATAGTGCCATAATTTTTTAAGTTGTCCGAATAACTCTGGGTTGTTGACTTCCTTTAGGAAAGCACCTTCTATACGCTGAACAATTCCTGTAACATATAAAGAATCAGTTATGATATTGAGATTTACATCAGAAAAAAGCTGAAAAGCACGCGCAACAGCTGCAAGTTCAACAACTTGGGGTGATCCATTTACACATTTAATATCTTGTTTCCAGAGATTGTCAGTGGATCGCCAAAGGACCACTGCTCTGTGCGTTTTCCCGGAACCATCTGTGAATGCTGTAACTGCATTAGAGAGAGGGTTATGAGAAAGTAAGGTTCGGTTAGTCAGGGGTAATTCTTCTAAAGAGTTTAACAGAGGGTGTTTAGGTAAATGGATTAAAATCTGACCAGTGTAGTCTGCGAGTGCAGTCTGCACACTGAGAGACTCTGCTAACATCCAGTCCAAGTCTTTTTTGTTGGTGGGAATATAAATGAATTCTGGATCACTGGCTTTTAGAGTCTGAAGTCGGTGGCGACCTTTCTGAATCAAATTGGCAAACATTTCTAATTGTGAAGTTACAGTTTTTGTAAATGCATGAGGCAAAAAGAGCCACTCTATTATTATAAGTGGGTCTTCCTTTACTGAA
>NW_015090984.1:1870096-1902385 GCF_001431845.1 Calidris pugnax | reverse complement strand
CAGACGGCAACAAAGGACCACGTGCAGCCGCTCGCACACACATAGCCCTCACGGCCACGCGGCCGGGAGGGGAGGATGGGAATAAAAAGGCAAAACTCGTGGGTTGAGACAAAGGCAATTTTAACAGAACGGAACAAAGAGCAATAACAACAACAATAACAGAGGGGTATACAACCGCGATCACGATACCGCCGCTCGATACCGCCGCGCGCCGACCGCTCCCGGGACGCCCCCGACCGCTCTCTTCCCCCAGGGGGGCACCGCCTCCTCCCCCCAACTTCCTGTCCCCCCCCCTTCCCGGCTAGCTCCGGCTCCCCCTTGGGCATGGCTCACATGGGATGGAATACTTGTGTCCCTCCTAGGTCCTGGGGAGAATTAACCCCATCACTGCCAGACCCAGGACAATATCTTAGGATCTCCTCTGATCCTGATAATACGGGAATCATTCTCGTGCCTGGGGCTAGCCTATACCAAAAAAAGGTGTAGTGGGAATGTGTAGCTCACTGGCATCATGGCTTCTTCCTTTGGCTGCATGTTGGGACAAGGAAAAATCTGATTTGGTCCTTGAAAGCAAAGGCCACTAAGAGTCTGCCTTCACGGCAGGGGATTTCTCCTACACAGATCTGGAGCCAGGGAAATACCTTCCTACTGCCTGAGGGTTTGGCATGGCAAGCCATGGTTCCTGCTCTGGCTTGGTAACAAAGCTGCTGTCCTAGCTGCAGGACACTTTGTCCCTCTGAGAGGTCTCTCTCCCTAGCTCAGCTGCTCATATGATCTTTCCCTACCTTGTTATTGCAAGTGATCCCTGTCAAAGTGCATCCTTTTCCAGGTCAGTTAGAGGTGTAGGTTAGTGAGTGGTGAGCAATGAAGCCAACAGAGCTGAAGAAGCAGCAGTAGGTGAGGCAAGGCACATGCTGTCCTTTTCGCCCATGGCAGAAGCTGTTGGGGGGAGCTGACTCTCCAAGGAGAGCCAGGCACATTACAGACACAGCACTGCCCTTGGTTTTCCTTCGCAGCCCCCTGCCTGGCTCCCAGAGTCCTCAGGGTGAGCCACTTGTGGGGTGCTCTCAGCTGGCCAAGCCAGCATGGCTACAGCAGTGGACTGTTTCGTTTGAGGAAGAGGAGGCTGAGGGGAGACCTCATCACTCTCTACAACTACTTGAAAGGACACTGTAGAGAGGTTGGTGCTGGTCTCTTCTCACAGGTAATTAATGACCGAACGAGAGGGAACGGCTTCAAGCTCCCACAGGGTAGGTTTAGACTGAACATTAGGAAGGAATTTTTCACAGAAAGAGTGGTCAGACACTGGAATAGGCTGCCCAGGGAGGTGGTTGAGTCACCATCCCTGGATGTGTTTAAGGGCCGTTTAGATGCGGTACTGAGGGATATGGTGTAGGGGAGGACTTTGTAGAGTAGGGTAGATGGTTGGATTCGATGATCCCAAGGGTCTCTTCCAACCTGAATGATTCTATGATTCTATGTGCATCAGAGAGCTGTTTTGGGTGAAGTCTTTAATTCAGCTGCTGCCAGAGCTGCATTCATTACTCCTTCAAGGAGCTGGTATTGCAGCCTATGATCTCCTCTTTCAGATTATGTCTTGCCTGGTCTGTGTGTTAGAAATAATGTGGGCTGATAATGGGGCTTCCCTGGGCTTTTCTTGCGTCCCTGGGACATTTGTAAGACTGCTTGTAAGGGACTGGTGAAAGGTAACCTTTTGTCAGGGGACTTAAATTCACTGTATAATAGTCTGCAGCACCACTGGAAATATTTTGAGGTTATAAAAGTGTGGAAATTTTTGGCAAATAATGGAGCACAAGGAATTTCATAAGTCAGCGCATGAAAGGTGCTGGTTCTGCACACATCAGGTTCCCATCATGGCACTCATTAACAGCTCCCACTTTTATTTTGAAGTCTTTGGCTGCCTGTTGGAGGGCTGTGCTGAGCCTCATGGCTCTGGTGCTTAGAAACCTCCCGACTGTTTCAGTGCTAAATGTATTTTATGGCCAACCTGCGCACATTTATTCTGTGCCAACATTGTCCTTTAACTTAAATAGCTCCTCTTCTTCTCTGATGTTTACTCTCTGGATGTATTTATAGACAGCAAACATAACCCCTCCTGGCTTTCATTTTGCTAAATGAAACAGGCCAAATCTTTTCTTTCTTTCTTTTTTTTTTTTTTTTTTTTTTTTGGTGTTAAAAACTTTATACTCTGCAGTTTGAGTTCATCCTTACGCACATAACCAGGACAGTATGCTGCGTCTTTCATGGTCATACCAAGGCCTTGGATGATGGTATTAGAACTTCCTCATCCCTAGTGGAAAGTCTTTTCCCAATTATCCTAGAATTTGTCCTAGAATGGTCCTTCCCGTAGGAGGCTATATCTGTACCTAGTGCACCTCATTCTTTATCCTCTGCTTTTATTCCCAGCTCTGGGGCTGTCAGCTGATGGCACTTACAACCTTTCCCCTTGTTTGACTGATTTTTCACCCAATTTCTGTTATTCCAGTCCTCAAGGTAATTCAGCTCTTGCCTTTCTGATATTTTGAACCTCCTCAGTGTTGACAATACCATTGTGCCACCTTCTCCTCAAAGAACCTTATTTGTTACCTTCACTCAGTTCACTCTACAACCTGCTGTTGTCTCCCTTTTAGCAAGCGCCTTCCTCACTTTTCACGTCTTGTACCCATTTCCACCAGCTTAACAGTTAGCCTCCTGCATATTGCTGTTTCACATGCTTCATTGAAGTCTGGACAGAGAAAAAGTTACGGATACCACTAAAGGAGAGTGGAGTGTACAAACTCTGGGAAACCTGTGCTGTGTTTTATCTCTGCTAATTTTAAAATGTGTCTTTCATTACCTTCCCCACCTTGACCCCCACCCCCACTCCCTCCCTCAACTTGCTCTAGTGCCTGGTATAGATCTAAATAATGTAACCAGACTTCTTACTGTATTTCAGAAGGGGCAAACGTATGTTTAAACTTGTTTTTTCTCCACCGTATTCCAAATTTTTTGTTACATGATGATTATCCCCACCCTCCATGTTTGCATCTGCTGGTCCTCTTGTAACACTAGGTTGGAGCTGCCTATTTATCTCAATTTGAGTCTGTGAAGCTTTGTGAGTTTAGTCTCCACTTTGAGTGAGATAGCCCATTGAGTGATTCCATGGGCTGCCCTACCTTTGCTGTATACTGGGTACTGTCTTTGTGGAAAGTCTGGCAGGGCACTCATGCAGGATGCTCCAAAGTACTTATTTATTTATTTATTTATTTTATTTTCTGTCTCTTCTGCTTACTACCTAGCACCTCAAGATTTTATTTCCTTATCTTCCTATTTACATAATGGGAAAGCTCTTTTTCTTGTTAATCTTTTGTGCAGTGTAGCTCTGCTTGTCTCTTGGTAATTCTCACTTTGCTTTCCAGCTCTTGACCATGTTTATGGGTGAAGTTTTCTTCCATTCTTGCTCTTCTGCTTCCACGTGCTTCATTTCACCCTCTTCTGTGCATCATTGATCACTCCTGGCTGACTGCCAGTGTTCTGGGGTTTGGTTTTCTTTTGTTTGTTTGGGTTTTTGTTTGTTTGTTTTTGGTTTATTTTTTTGTTTGTTTGTTCATTTGGTTGGTTTTTTTTCCCCTAAGAGATTACTCTGTCATGGAAGTCTGCCCTTCTTTGCTGGTTGGGGGTGGATTACTGGTTCTCTCCCTTTTCATTCTTGTGTCTTTTCACTGAATTTCACTGAATTTTTAGAGTTGGAAGGGACCATAGAGATCATCTAGTCCAACTCCCCTGCTGAAGCAGGATTGCCTAGAGCTTGTCAGAGCATGTTACTCAGGAGCATCCAGGCGGGTCTTGAAAATCTCCAAAGAAGGGGACTCCACAACCTCCCTGGGCAGCCTGTTCCAGGGCTCTGTCACCCTCACCGTGAAGAAGTTTTTTCTCATATTTGAGTGGAACCTCTTATGTTCCAACATGTGCCCATTGCCCCTCGTCCTCTCACTGGGAACCACTGAAAAGAGTCTGGCTCCCTCCTCCTTCAACCCTCCCTTGAGATACTTGTAGGCATTGATAAGGTCTCCCCTCAGCCTTCTCTTCTCCAGACTAAAGAGTCCCAGCTCTCTCAGTCCCTCCTCATAAGGGAGATGCTCCAATCCTTGAATCATCTTCGTTGCCCTTCACTGGACTCTTTCCAGTAATTCCCTGTCCCTCTTGAACTGGGGAGCCCAGAACTGGATGCAGTATTCCAGTTGTGGCCTCACCAGTGCGGAGTAGAGGGGGAGAATGACTTCCCTCGATCTGCTGGCCACACTCTTCCCTATGCAGCCCAGGATTCTGTTGGCCTTCCTGGCCACAAGAGCACACTGCTTGCTCATTGTCATTTTGCTGTCCACCAGGCCCCCTAGATCTTTCTCTTCAGAAGTTGCCTCCAGCAGGTCCACCCCTAACCTGTACTGGTGCCTGACATTTTTCTTCCCCAGGTGCAGGATCCTACACTTTTCCCTGTTGAACCTCATGAGGTTCTTCCTTGCCCAGCTCTCCAGCCTGTCCAGGTCTCACTGGATGGCAGCACGGCCCTCCAGGCTGTCAGCTACCCCTCCCAGTTTGGTATCATCAGCAAATTTGCTGAGGATACACTCTGTCCCCTTGTCCAGGTCACTGATGAATATATTGAACAGGACTTGACCAAGTATTGACCCCTGGGGGACACCACTGGTTACAGGCCTCCAGCTTGAACCTGCTCCATTAATCATTATCCTTTGAGTCCTGTCACACAGCCAGTTCTCAATCCACCTCACTGTCCCCTCATCCAACCCACACTTCCTTAGTTTCCCACTGAGGGTGTTATGGGAGACAGTGTCAATAGCCTTGCTGAAGTCAAGGTAGATGACATCTGCTGCCCTCCCCTCATCCAACCAACCGGTTATGGCATCATAGAAGGCTATCAGATTGGTCATACATGATTTACCCTTGGTAAACCCATATTGCCCACTTCCAATAACGCCCTGCTCTTCAACTTGTTTGGAGATGATATCTAGAATGAGTCTCTCCATTACCTTCCCAGGGACAGAGGTGAGACTAACTGGTCTGTAGTTCCCAGGGTCCTGCTTCTTGCCCTTTTTGAAGGCTGGAGTGATGTTGGCCTTCCTCCAGTCCTCAGGCACCTTTCCTGTTCTCCATGACCTTTCAAAGATGATAGAGAGTGGCCCAGCGATAATATCTGCCAGCTTTCTCAGCACTCGCAGGTGCATCCCATCAGGGCCCATGGACTTATGAATGTTCAGTTGGCCAAGTGGTCCTGAACCTGGTCCTCCTCTACTGGAGGAAAATCTTCCTCTCTCCATACCCTCTCCCTTGCCACCAAGGCCAGAGATTCCTGAGGAGCAGCCTTAGCAGTGAAGACTGAAGAAAAGAAGGCATTCAGCAATTCTGCTTTCTCCGTGTCTTCCACCACTAGGGTGCCCACCTCATTCATCAGTGGGCCCACATTATCACTAATCTTCCTTTTACTGTTTACATACCAAAAAAACCCCTTTTTGTTATTCTTAACGGTAGTGGCCAAGATGAGCTCAGCTTGAGCCTTGGCCCTTATAATTTTCCCCCTGCATATCTTCATCGCTTCCTGGTATTTCTCCTTGCCTGCCAGGCCCCTTTTCCAAAGATCATAAACCTTCTTTTTGTTCCTGAGCTTCAGCCAAAGCTCTCTATTTAGCCAGGCTGGTCTTCTTCCCTTCCTGCTTGTATTTTGGGACTTGGGTATGGCTCTTTCCTGTGCTTTTAAGAGTGCCTCCTTGAAGTACAACCAGCCTTCCTGGCTACCTTTGCCCTTCAGGACTGTCTCCCAAGGGACACTTTCAACCATGCTCCTGAAGAGGCCAAAGTCTGCCCTTCGGAAGTCCAAGGTGGTAGTTTTGCTGCCCCCCCGCCTTTTCTGTATTGTTTTTTTTTTTATGCAGCCTCTCTTTCTCCTCTTTCTCTTTCTTTCTCCAGTTAGGCTTGCTGCTCCTTTATTCCTGGCTGTACCGTCTCCCTGGCCCACTTAATTCTCCTCCTCATTGTCTGGGTGCAAACAGTACGTCAGATCGGGTGGGTGTATCTCATTCCTCTAGTGGAAGTCTTTCTTTGCTGCATTTTTTTTGCCTTTTGCATTAACCAGAGCTAAAGATCTATCTTGTTCTGTGTATCTCCATGTGTCTTCTCCTTTCCTTCCTTTTCTTCTGCTATGGCTATATATTCCTACTTTTCCTACTTGAATCTGAGGTGCTTTTCTCAGGGATTTTTTTTTTCAAGAAAGCTGTGAAGGATGCTCAGGATGCTTCATCTTATCTTTCTCATCTGCTGTTGATGTCTACAGTTTTTCAGGTCTTCCCCTCACTGTCATAATTTCAGACTTCTCTTTCCTTCTTTCATCCTCAAAAGCATGGAAGAACCTCCCACTGCACTTACAACTTATTATTTTCTGTTTGCTGGATCCCTTAATTCCTGCCTATTGACTATTTAAATTCCTCATCAGATCTCAAGCTAATATTTTTTTTTTTTGCTTCAGTTGTTATCTCATAGGGGTATCTCATGTCCTAGAATCTCTTTTGTGTCTTGTCTTTGGGAACAAAAGTATGTGAAAAACAAGTGAAAGTCTTGCCTTTTTTTTTTTTTTCTGTATTAACACTGGGTTGTTATTACTGGCTGTCTTGTGCCAGAGCTCAGGTTATCAACATTTATGGCAAAAGCTTTATAGCTATGTGCTGTCAACCCTTAGAAAGATTTGGATTTCATATTACTTGAAGGATGTTCAAGCTGTTTATGTCTATTCTTTGTGAGATGGTGATACTAAACCTTGAACTAGAATGGGGAAAGAAGCTCATATAGATCAATAGAAACTTGTTAAGCAATATTCCAGTGTGCTTGAATTCAATTCTTTCCCTAGATCTAATCCTACTGTCTTTCAACGTCCATCTGTGTTTTAAATGAACTATCCTTGCTATTGTTTGGTAGTTAGTGGTCTTCTCAGATGGCAATAATCCTGGATGAAGTTGCAGCTTTCAAAAGTGGAATGCTGTACAGATAATTCTTTTTTCTTGGGCAGGAGAAAACCCAGCTGCAGTCTTGTTGCTGACAGCCAGAGAAGACCAATTGATATGAGTCCATCATGTACACTGACTATGCTTAGAGGGGAAGGAATGGTTTTAAGTGCATAAAACCCAGCATGAAATCCATTTTCTATTGGAGTCATAGGTGGTTGAACACTTAAACATAGGAGACGTTGCTACTACATCAATACAGACTGCTGTAAGGGGCTCTGAAGTAGCCTCCAGCCCTTACCAGCTTCTTGGGGAGGTGCTGAGCTAATTTATCTCAAACAAGCTCTCAAGCCACAACAATGTGGGCTGAAAATCCTGAAAAGACTCAGTTATCTCTGACTCTTTACTGGGGCTGTGAGGTGACTCCCCTTTCCCCTGATGAGCCTCTTCCTATTCTGTATCCCACAGTTACCATTTAGAGAAAAAATGGCTTTGGATGATGGGTTTGATTTTTAATTTTTCTCTTCTTTAAAATCCTCCCTAACAACCACTGCCTTCTCTGAGCCTGAAGCAGGTCCCCTGGCAATCCCAGGCCAGGTGGCCGTGCTCAGATACATAATTTTCCTGAATCAGAACATCAGGTAGTGATTTTGTGAGGTGTCTGGACCTGATTTGACCTGTGATCATCAGTTATATCTCCCTTGGTGACCTAGAGCAGGACCAACTTGCTGACAGAGACAGGATAGTGTTTCTTGGCCTGTTTACCCACTTGATCTCACTGGTGGGGTCATTTTCTGTTAGCCTGTGAGGACTGCAGATCCCTGTCTGTGAAGAGGGCTTTTGCCTGTGGGGGATAGCTGGGTGGTTGGGCCCATGTGCTATCTGTGGGACATGGCTAGAAAGAGGAAGGTGGTGGGTGTCTTTCAGTGAGCAAGTGTGGTGGGAGAAGGGAGCCCAGTGCAGCCCCTTGCAGGTGCTCTCAGAGGGATGGTGTGAGCAGTTGCTGCAGTTCGGCAGTTCGCGCTGTCCGATTTTGCTTTCATGCATATCCGATATGTTTTTTCTTTAACTCTTCATCATAGCGCTCCACATTATGCGTGCTGTTTGTAGCTATTAAACATACTTGTTTTGAGATAACTCTGCAATATGGCACATACATAATTAGGTATAATTAACTCCAATTAACCATATTAAGTTTTGTGACACTTCTCCTGCCTCCTTATTCTGAAGCTGGCTTTAAAAGGTTTTGTGACTAAGAAACCCACATTTGCAGGTTCAAGTTACACAAACTCATTCATATTCCAGGCGTTTCCTTTTTCATTTCAGTACTGTGCCTTGGAATCCAATTATTTGTTGTTCAGTTGTCTGTGTAATTTACTTGCAGCCTGGAGGACTCTTTCCCTCTGAGTGTAGGATCCTCATAGTGTGTCTTTGGTGCTCTTCACATGACATTTCTGGGCATCTCAGTGCCCAGTTTACAAACTCCTTACCTTGCCAAGCTAGTTAGGTGAGGACATGCCACGTTTGACAAAGGCCTAGGTGCCTTTGATGAGTATGGTGAATAACACTTCACCTTCCTTATTTAAACACTGAGTTAAAATTTTAGCTTTTAAGTCTGCTTCTCCCTACTTTTCCCTTTTAGTATTAATTTTGTTGTTGCTTTTGTTGTTCATGTTGACAGTGCTCTGAAGTGTCATGCATTAAGAAATTATATAAAACAGGTGATTGGTTGAAAGAGAAATGCAGTTTGGCAATAAGAGAAAGACGCTAATACAGTTTCTGTGTGAGGAGCATACTGTGATGTATTGTGGCACCCGCTGGTGCCCAACACCCCGCATCTCCAATGAAGGAAAATTGGCATCTTGCCTTCCAGCTCAGCCTACCATTTGAAGGTGACTCTTGGTCCTCTATATGGTGGACGACACGTTTCTTAGCGTATTGCCTCCTAAAGAACAGCTTGAAACAGCAAGACTCTTAGTGCATATTGGAAGGTCTATCCTGTGTCCAGTTCATAAAAAACAGAAAGCACACACACAGTAGACAGCAGAAATGCTGACATTGGCACAAAAGGATCTCTCAGCTGGCCTCCATACTGAACAGCTTCTTGACATCTATGAAATAGTTTATCACTCCCCAGTTTTTCAAGGCTGTGTGGGTATTAATTTGCTTCAGGTTATAATCAAGCTGTCACTGATTTTCGAGGGCCTTGGATCAGAGAGGCCTTAGTTTTTATATGGTTTCCATTACAGTGTTAATTAACTTAGCATGCAGATTTAGCTATGAAGCCTAGAGATTACATTTAGTTTTTATAATTTAATTGGAGAAACGTGGCAGTAAATGCAGATGAGAAGTTAAGTGCAATTAATATTGACCCAGGACTACTCAAATGTCAGGCACTTGTCTCTGAAGACTCACTAGGAAATCCAATGTGTTAAATATTGATTTTGTAACATGGAGTTTTCAAACAACCTTGGTACTGGCCTATTCTTCCTGAAGCTGTATTCTTCCTGAAGTCAGGGCTATGTGAAATGTTGATGTCTGCAAGAACTAATGCTGAAAGTCAGAAATCCTGTCACTTGGCACTGGTAACAGTGGTCTTATCTCCTGCAACTGTTTTTCAGAAATGATGAAACAACAAATAGGCAGAATTATGTGTGGGTATGTGTCTGTGAGGGCAGGTAGGGGATTGTGTTCATGGATTTTAAATATATTTAAAACATAATTTAAAGCCATTGATAAAAAGCTTGCGGATATATCAGGGAATGAAGTGCTCTTATCATGGCAGTTGGTATGCCTTTGCCCAACCTGAAAGAATCTATGCAATGGTGGGAAGGGGGGGTCAGTTTCCATGCTGACTTTATCCTTAGCAGAACCCACAGACTGAAAGACATGCTGACTATGATAAGATGTGTTGATATCAGTCTGCTGAAATCTCCATCTGTTTAAGAGAAATGGCTTGAAGAGCCACTGGGATACGTACTATAGGTGGCAAAGACTGTCATATTGAAGAAATGAGTAACCTGTTGTCATGTCTGCTGGCAAGATTAGTAGTCACAGGTTTAAGGTAAAAGTTTCTAGCTATGTGGTGAACACCTAGCTTGAGAGATTATGGAAACGATATTATTGGAAGTGATTTTCTGAGAGGTTGGCACACTGATGTACTTTTGGTCATAGCTGGTGTTTGATATTTCAAGGAATGACAAGTCCCCTCTTTGCTGTGGGCCTGGTGTGGGTGGAAGAGGAATTCTTCTGACCACAGGCATCCTCAGACCTCTGGGATGGCCCATCACCTGGGAGCCTTCACTTGGTGCTTAAAATGCACCTTTTGGAAACTGGGAGGGAGGGCACAAGACCTTGCCTCTTGTGCAGCACTTGAAATGTGAATTTTGAAAGTTGTCTAATTACTGAGGTATGTGTGCTACAAATGTCACTAATAAATTAGGCAAAGAGTCAGAAAAAATGAAATTCCTGAAATAGTCCCTAGATTTAAATTGGAGGTAATGGAGATCGTGCAGGCTGTGTCTTTGGTAGAGTCACCACTCTGAGAGGGGAGTAAGCAAAGAAGACAGATTGGAGGGAGGTTTGTGCCTTGCCAGTTGGAGGGGTTCCTTGAGTTGAAAGATGCTCTTAGTCTTGTAGGGCAGCAAAACTTGTTTTTTAAAAACAGAACACAAACAGAGACACTGTTAAAGCATTTCAGCTGTCAAAAGGGACAGAGAGAACAAATCACACAGGTAGACTGCTAAACTGCATGTTAAAGGCACGACTGCATGGGCAAGCTGTGGAACTGCTCTTGGCTGGCATTTCTGGAATACGTTGCTCAGTTCTGTTGTGCGTCATGGTCTGCACATGGCTTGGATGTTTGACTGCTACTTCTTGCTTACTTTCTAGCTCACCTGCAACTCCCTTCTTCATGATACTTCAATCTTTGGCATGCCTTGGGCAGGTGTGTGTTGCAGACAACAAAATACAGGGCATGTTGTGCCTGGTACAGGATGGGGAAAGAAAAGGAACTTTCTGTGCTGTGCTGTTTCTAAAGGGTGTCTCTCTCGTGGCTCCCTGTGCTGGGAGTAGTCTCACCTTATAGATTTGCCCTTGAAAAGCTGTCCTGATGCATGAATGGAAGCCTCCAGTATATGACCCCTCATTGCTCCTTACCCATTCATTTAATCTGCCATATAACTCAGACCTGGGGGATAGGGTACTGTAGGGCAGCAGAAAGTCTATACCTGAGCAATTGTTAGATTTTCAGAGCTGGTGCTCCCACGAGGTGCTCTGCATTTTCACTGCCTCATCCCTTTCCCATCGTATGTAGGCTTTCAGAAAAGAGGGAAAAAATGTGGTCCGTTGCTTCTCCTACTCCCCACCCCATTTATGAAGGCAGGCTAAAAGCAACAGCATTTGCAGCAGTGGTGTCTGAACCTGCAGATTATTGCAATTTTCAGTATGTTGTCTCTCCATGTGAAGAGCTGAAAAGCTAAGCTGGGACAAAAGCTAATTGCCGCTCCAGCTTTTCCTGGGAAAATTCTACATTGGTTTATGAAGGGAGATGCTCTATGGGGAACTGCCTCCAAGAATTGGCCCCAGACTGTTCCCTACACGTATAAGAAAATAGTCAGTTGCTAGAACCATTTTGGTGGCTTGGTTTGTAGCACATGTGCATACTGTAGTTGCTTCACCTGCTTCAGGGCATCTGACTCCGTTGAATTACGTGTAGTGACTCAGAGGCCTTTCCCTTGGTGAAACATAGAGTTCACTTGCAGTCCATCAGCTTATGTAAAAGTTTGAACTATTTTTGTTCAAGTGCATTTCTGTACATTTTTAGTCTAGCTAAACTTCATGCATACTCTGTCTGCCAAGTCCACCACTTTGCTACATCCTGTGAGAGGGTATCAAAATCCCTCTGAAGCTTTTAGGGACTGTAGTGGTGCAGAGTGCTCTGTGATCACAGCCGTATTGCTTGTGCATCCAAATGTCAGGGGGAAAACTGCTAATTTGTGCATGGCATAATTCCCACTTTCTAAAAGTTACCAAAAATACAGAAAAAATCTAAGTCAGGAAGTAGTGCTCAGATTTGGAGTGTATTGAAATAGTCCAGGGTAGATCCTTATAGATTACAGTAGTCAAAACCCTCATGATGTAAGTCTTATCTTTGCTATCGTACAGAACTAAAGCTGTACATATCTCTGTCTTTTCTTGTTTATCCTCTTCTCCACTTCATGCCATTGTCCATTTCACTATGCTTTGATTCCTGGGTCTGTTTTGTTAGTTCATAGAATTATTGAATGTTTAGATTCCCAAGGAACCTTAAAGATCAACTAGTTCCAAGCCCTCTGCTAGGGAGAGGGACACCTCCCACTAGACGAGGTTGCTCAAAGCTCCATCCAACCTGACCTTGAATGTTTCCAGGGATGGGACATCTACCACCTCTCTGGGTAACCTGTGCCAGTGCCTCACCACCCTCAGAGTAAATGATTTCTTCCTGATACCTAATCTAAATCTATCCTCCTTTCATGTAAAACCATTACCCCTCATCCTATTACTATACTCCCTTATAATGACTCCTTCCCCATCTCTCCTGTAGGCCCCCTTTAGATACTGGAAAGCTGTTAAAAGGTCTCCCTGGTGCCTTCTCTTCTCCAGGTTGAACAACCCCAACTCTCTCAGCCTGTCCTCACAGGAAAGTTGCTCCAGCACTCTTCGTGGCCCTCCTCTGGACCCACTCCAACAGGTCATAGAATCATAGAATCATAGAATTGCCCAGGCCGGAAGGGACCTCCAAAGGTCATCTAGTCCGAACCCCCTGCAGTCAGCAGGGACACCCCCAACTAGACCAGGTTGCCCAGGGCCTCATCGAGCCTCACCTTGAATATCTCCAGGGATGGGGCCTCAACCACCTCCTTGGGCAACCTGTTCCAGTGCTCCACTACCCTCACAGTAAAGAACCCTCTCCTAATCTCCAATCTAAATCTGTTCCCCTCCAGCTTGAAGCCATTGCCCCTCGTCCTGTCACTGCAGGCCTTTCTAAACAGGCTCTCCCCAGCCTTCCTGTAGGCTCCCTTCAGGTACTGGAACATGTCCTTCTTATGGTCAGGTCCATGTCCTTCTTATGACAAGGGCCCCAGGGCTGGACGTAGTACTCCAGGTGGGGGTCTGACGAGAGCAGAGTAGAGGGGCAAAAGCACCTCCCTCAACCTGCTGGCCACACTTCTTCTGATGCAGCCCAGGATGTGTTTTTTTTTTTCTGGGCTGCCAGTGCACATTGCTTGCTCATATTGAGCTTCTCATTAATCTACTCCACACTTCTTCTGATGCAGCCCAGGATGTGTTTTTTTTTTTCTGGGCTGCCAGTGCACATTGCTTGCTCATATTGAGCTTCTCATTAATCTACTCTCCCCAAGTCCTTCTCCTCAGGGCTGCTCTCAATCTGTTCTCCACCCAGCCTGTATTTGTGCTTGGGATTGCCGTGACCCAGGTGCTGGACTTTGCACTTGGCCTTGTTGAACTTCATGAGGTTCACATGGGCCCACCTTTGAAGCCTGTCCACGTTCCTCTGGATGGCATCCCTTCCCTCCAGCATGTCAACTGCACCACTCAGCTTGGTGTCATCAGCAAACTTGCTGAGGGTTCCCTCTATCCCACTGTCTATGTTGCAAACAAAGATGGTTAACAGCACCAGTCCCAGTACCAACCCCTGAGGAATGCCACATGTCATTCATCACCACATGGACATTGAGACATTGAACACAACAATTTGAGTGCGACCATCCAGCTAATTCCTTAACCACTGAATGGTTCATCTGTCAAATCCATGTATCTCCAATTTAGAGACAAGGATGTCATGTGGGACAGTTTTTAATGCTTTGCACAAATTCAGGTAGATGATGTGAGTTTCTCTTCCCTTATCAACCAATACTGTAATGCCATTGCAGAAGACCACCAAATTTGTCAGGCACAATTTGCTCTTAGTAAAGCCATATTGGCTGTCACCAATCACTTCCTTGTTTTCCATGTGCCTTAGCGTGGTTTCCAGGAGGATTCTGCCTGGCACAGAGGTGAGACTGACTGGACTTCCTTTTTTCCCTTTTTAAAAATGGAGGTTATGTTTCCCCTTTACCAGTCAGCAGGAACTTCACCAGACTGCCACGACTTCTCAAATATGATGGATAATGGCTTAGTGACTTCATCTGCCAGTTCCTTCAGGACCTGCAGATGTATCCAGTCAGGTCCCATGGACTTGTGCACCATCAGGTTCCTTAGATGGTCTTGAACCTTGGGGGGTCTCCTGCAGTGGGTGGTCTCCTGCTTCCTGCCTTTGCCTTCTGTGACTTGGGCAGTGTGGTTAGATCCCTTGCCAGGGAAGGCCTCACCCATTTCCATATCCTGGGAAACCTGGTCTCCTGTTTCCTTCTTGAGAGGGCCATCCATAGTCTTCCTGTTGACACCAACATACCTGTAGAAGCTTTTCTTGTTGCCCTTCATGTCCCTGGCCAGATTTAATTCTATCAGGGCTTTAGCTTTTCTAACGTGATCCCTGGCTGCTCAGACAATTTCTCTGTATTCCTCCCAGGCTACTTGTCCTTGCTTCTACCCTCTCTCAGCTTCCTCAGAGTAACCTCTGTGTCTTTTTCCATGAAAACTCCTAAACCTGATTCAGTACCCCTGAATCCACCTGGCAGGCCTCTGGACACACTTATTTCATTAGGGCTGTTGGATGCTTGAAACATTTCCTCTTTCTTCTTTTCCTTCCCTAACCTCTGTTCTTAAAGTGCAACATTCTGACTACAGGAGCCATTCTTCTCTGTTGGGAAGAAGCTTCACACATGATTGTATTTTTTCTGTGCCTTAACTCCCTCAGAAGAAAAATAGGAATGCTTGCATGGTCTGTGATTTTGTTTTTTAAGATACGTTTTTATATTACACTGGAATTGTTACTAGAGATGCCTTCTTATAAAAATGTTTTCAAAATGTCAGGTTTTTTGTGAATTAATTTGGTTGTTGCTCCCTGCTGGGTCCCAGGACACTTTGAACATGACACTTTTTCTCAAGAGTTTTATCCTGCTGTGAATATTTATATACATCAAATTGCAATAAACCCAAACAATTTTCTCATTAGCAATGCAGTCTGCAGAAGGAAAATAATTTCTCCTGTGGCTGTATCAGGGACACCATGCACTTGAAGTAGGGGAGAGGAAAAAAGGTTTCAAAAAAGAGGGCTCAAGATTGACATTATGCACTCTAATAGAACTCTTTAAATTAGCCCTTTCATCATACCATATTTATTGTATTAATTTACTTTGGTGGCATTTGGTATTGGTACATGAGGTATGGATGTCCTTGCATGCTGCATGCATAGGCAGAAGGTAAAAGGATTTAGCAGAGCCTGTTCGTAGGAGGAGTACCTGAACCAGATCATGGCCCTGAATGAGGTTAGGTGAAAGCAGCACTCAAGGGCTCCCAGGTGGGACTTCCTAAGTGCTGAAGTGTACCTGGTTTTAGAGGGGGTTGTGTGTGTTCAACAAGAGAGCTAACCTGGGGCTTCGCTCTCGGAATCTTTGTTGCAGAGTTTAAAGCAGCCTTTTGGATATGCATCTTTATGCCGGAGAAAAGCTCCAATAGCTTTGGCCACTGGAAGAAGGAAGAGCCTGCAGTGGTCTTTGCTACCCTTGTATTCAGCTGGTGGAGCAGAACTCCAGTGTCTGTAAAACTCTGAGTCTGGACTGCCGAACAGTGAAGTGCTTGTGGATGACAACAGATACTGCTGCTAGACTGAAGATCTGTGTGATCCCAGCACTGGTGAGGCTGTGGGGAAGTTAACAGCTTCCTCTGTTAGTGTTCTGCACCTGGCAAATACCTACCTTTCTCCCTGGTCAGTGCTATGGGGGATGCAGAGATGGGGTGTTGGGGTAATTTCGGGGGAGTAAGAAAGGGAATGAAGGAAACAAGTCATGGCATTAATGGGGGAAAAGGCAATAGCCACCAGTGGCCTGTGGCACTGATGAAGGTGGCACAGTAACCAAACCAGCAAAAATATCATGATTAGCCTGGATGCTAGTCACCCATTAGTCAGTGTCTTGTGCCCATTCCACTAATAGAAACCAGCAGTACAGAGACAGCTGGAGATGCAGCATCTGCATATAGGTGAAGAAAGTGGATAGTTTTCCTTCAAGGGAGTGTATGAGCTCCACAGGGCAAACAGAGGCTGCTTGTGTATTTTATTTTTACATTTCAAAAAGGTGATAGGGTGGCTATTGGGCTTCTGATGCTTTTGGTTGGGTGTGGATCACAGAATGATATGGGGTTGGAAGGGACCTCTGGAGATCATCTAGTCCAACCTCTCTGCCAAAGCAAGTCCACCTAAAGCAGGTTGCACAAGAACATGTCCAGGAGGGTTTTGTATGTCTCCAGAGACCACTGTTTGTTCCCACAGCAGGGCATCCATTTCTGTCCTTTTTGTGTGTCCATCAACATCACCGCAGCATCAAATCTTTGCCACAAGCAAAGAACAGGGCTAATAGCTGTTGCATGTGGATCTTCCCTTGTTCTGTTGCCTGGTGGGGAGATCTCTGTGGTGGTTTATTAAATAGCCAATGTTCTATGTGCTTCAGTGAACTCAAGCAGTGGAGATGGAGTTTATAAAAGAGATAGCATCTTTTCCCCTGTTGTTTGTCTCACACTGTGCCCATTTGTAAGTATTTAGCATTGACAGACTCTACAGATGTGCCATTATTTCCTTTAGATGAAATCCCACAGCCACACAAATGTCAAAACCTCACACTTGCTCCTTCTGTTGTTGCAAGAGCCCTCCTGCCACAGTAGCAATGATGTGCAGAGTGGAAATATCTCATCTCAGGAACTGCTTCTTCTCAAAAGCTGGGGCAGAAGAGCAACTCTATGGAGCAGAGCAGGCATTCCCCAAGAACATTTTTGGATTTGTTTCCCTTTGCGTAAAAGGATATACTAGTGGCCCTGGAAGCTTGCTTCTTTTTTATATTCATTTTGCTCATTCACACAGGCACTGTGATAGCAGCAACTGAGTTAAACCCTCTGATTGATGTGTGCTCGACTTGCAGAGGGAATGCTGTATATTTTGAGGCTAGTGCAAATGTGGAGGAATAATTCTATGATTTTTTTCAATGATCCAATTGGTCCTTTTTGGCTGGGCCCTATGCCTGTGTCAAAGGTGTTATGTTCTGGGTCCAGCAGAGCATAGAGCTACAATGCTGGGTGCTAGCTACAGGAAGCAATCTGCATGAGTGATATACTGTGGCCTTTTCCAACTCAGATTTTGTTTCCTAGTGGGAATCCAAGTGGGATTAGGAACTGAAATAAGAGGTAAACGAGGGATGTGATAAAAAGAGGAAAATAACTGTACTGAGGAAAGTTGGGGATGTAAAGAGGGGATGAGGTCGGGATAGGTAGGTGGTTTAGCTAGGAAATGTGCCACTGAGAGTGACAGGCACCTGGCTTAGTATTTAGGGTGCTGGAAGACTGACTTGGTATGTGTGGAAAGAGAAGTTACTTGGGATCAGTGCTTGTCCACCCATTTATATTCAGAATAAGCTGCTTGCTAGGTTTGCTTTTCCAGGTTCATTAAGGTACTCAGGAGCTGGTCAGAAAGAGGAGTGGGTGTGGACCTGGTGCTGCAGGGTCGGTAACGGCAGAGAACCTTGACGGCTGTCCTGCACTCTAAGCTGCATAGAATGTTCAGTCTTTTTCAAATTGGAGACTGGTAGAAAAAGGTGGAAGTCACCCTCCCCACCTCCTGCCCCATGTTTGATGATCACTTGCTCAGTGTGCAAACACAGACTGGGTCTTGCAGGGGGGAAGGCAGGTAGCAATATTCTTCACATGAGGCCCACGAAATGGGAAGAGACCAGCTGAAGGGCTGGTTGGAAATGCAGGTTGTAGTAAGGATCTGCGCCAGTGAGTGTATCTGCAGAAGAGAAATGGGGGCAGAACCATGAGATCACAGCCCAGAAGGTGAAAGGAAAATCAGGGGAGCACTGAGAGAAGAGCAAAGAGTGGAACAGGCAAACCTGCCATAGGGAAACCCTTAGTGCATTTCTCAGGTCCCTGTTGTAGAGAGGAGCAAACTGGAGGTCCTTCAGAGGGCAGCTGTGAAAATGAGAGGAGTTTGTGAAATAAGAGCTTGGGCAGACAGATGTGCTCAGTCAGGGGAGACAGATGTGTTCATCCACACATAAAAGACTGATGCAAAGATAAAAGAGTTAGACCAATTATTTTCAGTCATTGGCCAAGGCTATTCAAAGAAAATGGATTTTGAGGGCCAGCAAGGAAAATCATTGAAATACTTCAGTGAAACTTGTAACCTGCCAAGTTTTAGTTCTCTTGAAGTAGAAGGAAAGGATTTCAGTGGGCACGGGATCAGGAGTGAACCAACAATATAGCTGGCAATCAGGCCCAGCTGGGAAACAGCCACTGGACCCACCTTTCAGATTAGAGATCTTTCAGGGAAGAGCTGAAATATGCTGTTGTGTGAAGGGATGCTTTCCTTGCACAGGCTCGGCAGAACCCCAGATGTCAGCCCCTGCCTTTCCAGAAGAAGGTACAGTTGCTGCAGTTACAGAAGGGCTCTTTTAAAATGGTGAAGGAGAAGTTGGCCTTGCTTTTATTTTTGTGGTGTGTTAATAATTGATAGAGAGTGGGGTGATATGTACTTTAGTCCAGTTTATGAATGCAGTAGGTACACCTTGTCATTCTATATGGATTTGTGCTATGCATGTCACCATGGTATAGTGCAGATGAGTCAAACAATATGAAGTGTGGAAAAGGAGTTGTCTGCAGAATGTTTTCACCTAGTCTATGCTTTCCCCAGAAATGCCAAAGCATGTAGGGGAATGGTAGTGGATTAATGTCTTGGATTGCAGCACCAGGCTTCAGGGTCCGCCAGGGCCTTGTGGTGCCATGCACCTCCTTCCTTCTCACACATTGGTGAATACAGGAAAATAACAGTGCAAAACTTCTAAAGGCAAATTGACCTGAATTGCTAAACCAATCTCTGGATGCAGCGGGTTGATTCCAGTTCTAGGAATCTAAATTCTAGCCAGACAAAGTCAGCCATAAGAGCAAGTTGTAAGCTGTAAATCTAAATGAAAGATACAATTAATCCTCACTTACATATCTTAGTAACTTCTGCTGAGTGGTACTATGATGTAGGATGCATTTCCTATCTCTGATAAATAGAATTTCAAGCTGGTTTCTGTCATTCTTGCTTATATTCAGTAATAATTCTTTGGGGTTTTGTAAATCCATTTGCTTGCTAAGAGACAGATTACTGTATAAGGGTCTGGCCAAATCTTATGGAAAAATTACAGTCTGTTTTTGCTTACACTTAACTCTGGCCCCATTTCCATTTTTGGCATGAATTGTAATTTATTCTTGAATATTGTGTTAGCCTTATTGACATGTCAAACTGGGCACATAAGGCCATTTTCATATTGTCTTTGTTTATTTGATTGAGCACATGATTTAGTGCTTGAAATTTCTTGCTCACGTGGCCTCTTGGAGAACTCTGCTGACAACTAATTCTCTGAATCTGGCATGCAATAATTCTTTAGCACTAAGCTTCATATTTTCATCTGGTCCAAGGTTATTTTCCCCCTTGCTTTCTGCCTCCCTTCTCTGGCAACAGCTTTTACCCCAGTGGAAGGATGCTGCGTGGAGGGCATGCCTCCTGCAGATACCCTGTGGGTACTTCTTTCTTGATGTTAGCTGTGAACTGTGGCAGCTGGAGAGCATGTGCACAACCCATTCAGCCACCCTTGTCAGCTGGCAGGGGGAAAAGAAGAGAAACCTGAAAGCTGCAGCCACTGTAGTAATCCACACTGGCTGGACTGGAAGCGTGAGCAGAGCCTGCTGCCCACGTTTGGATAGTTTACTGAACCTGCAGGAAGCCTTATTGCATATAGAAGAGAAACTGGCACAGTAACTGGAAATTAAGTGTATTATCCCTACATCACCTGTACATTCTAGCATAGCAGTGTGCAGCAGCCTGAACTCTGCTCTGATTTTGCAGTTGGGCTTATATCATCAGAGCCCCTTCCTAATTTCCAAAGAAGAGAGTGAGGGGAAAATAGAGATGCATTAGTCCTACAGAAAGCATGCAGTCACAGTGAATAATGAGTGATGTCTCTGTGAGTAGCCCTGCAGTCCTTTATGAGGTAACTCGGTCTTTGACGTCAATGGGAAGTTTGCTTCCACAAATGCTAAACAGGGACTGCAGGACTTGGTTTCATGGGGTTTTATGAAGCACAGCTGTCAGAGCCACTGAAAGAAGTCAGGATATATTTCAGTGGCAGCCCTCCTGGTGTATCTGTTCATGATTCTTTTTGCTGCCACCTTGGTCTACTGCGTTGCTTCTCTGGTGTGTATTTTTGTGTTCACTAACTCCAGTCAGGTTTTTTTCACCTACTCTGTTGAGGCCACGAAGTAGGGGATTAGGCAGGTTTGTTCTTCACCAGCTTCACTCTGAGTTACTGTTGCAGAAAATGCAGGGGGGCATGCGTTTTTGGGAATTCAATGGGGTGCCACCCTGCTGCCTTTCTGTCCAATTTGGGTAGAAGAGCACTGTTCATAGCTTTTGCTTGTAGTACAACCCCTAAGCCTGTAACACCCAGTTGTGTGTTTGTGCTACTCTGGAGGGTCAGTTGTATTGTTTTTCCTCTCCCTGTGGGGGACAAGGTCATGAAAGAGCAGGGAAAAACACACCTGTCAAACAGAAAAGGCTGAGGGCTTAAGAGAAATGTGTGCTTTTGGACAGCAGGGCTTCCAGTGGAAATACATGACCTGATAATGAATGACTGTCTAAGAAAGGCAGCAGGTATAAGAGAATAGACCATTTCATCCATCTATTTGGGAAGCCTGAACGCAACTTGTTTTTCTTGCCTGGCACCTGCCAATTATATCCCACTCGATATATTCATTTAGTGATGAACTTCACTTCCAAATCAGGGTAATGCTCACAATCTCTTCAATAGGTTATTATAGGTATCTTTGGTTTGGGAGGCTGACTTTAGGTAAATCCTCCCTCTTCCCTCCCCATAGCATCTCCTGTCAAGATGGGAACTTCCCATGATCCCAGCAAACAGCTTTCAACCATTGTTATGGGCCTGTATTTATAAAAAAAAACAACTAAAACAACTGACAGGGATAAGCAAAACATGAGTGTGCATGTGTATGCGTGAAGAGAAGGGATGTGAAGATGAAGCCAGCAAAAGTCCTAAATGTGTGGAAAGCATTTTCAGAGTTGGGTATAAAGGCAGTTATTTGCAACATCTCCAGGGAGGTTCATGGGAGAGCAATCTGTTTTGGGGCATGGAGCTGTTGCGAATGGGTGACTCTCCCTTTGAGTTACAAGGTTCAGGATGGACCCTCTTGCTTCCTAAACTCCTCAGAGAGGAATCTAGTGTGGCTGAATCCAGACTTGGTCAACAGTTTATGTATAAAGGATTATATATGTTTCATTAGCATCAATTTAGCATGCAATCAATATTACCAAGGCAAAATCAAAGTTATTATACTATAGGGTTATGCGTGATATTGGTCACTTACCAAAGATCTGCCATTTGTGAAAGGTCTCTCTGCCTTGAAGAGCAACCTTAAGAGGCATCCCAGCTCAAGGAGAGATCACCACCATGCAGCCACGCTGCCTAGCAGGGAGAGTTCAAAAAAGGCTCACTTAAGCTGTCATATATATGGGATAAAGTGGTTGGCTTGAAGCCAAATCACTTATGATGAAAAGGTAGGTGAGAGGCTCCTTGTACCCACATCTTTCTTGGTTCTTTCATAAATAAATCTTGGAAAAACCACCTGCTGTTCACATGTTAATTGCATGATTGGTGACCAAGCCTATATGCACGGATGCTCAATGCGTCACTCTGCTTCTTTTTGGGTTTTCAGACAACAGATCAAGACATTCTTTGCCTAGCTGCAGATCAGGCCTTTACCTTCTTTGGAGCCTGTACCAAACTACTGTTGGTTTGGTCAATGGGTCAAGTGCATCATCACAGGAGCCCCATGGGGAATGTCATACCTGAGGGGAAGCCATTGGCTAAGTTCAATATAAGGTTGCAGTGGTGCTGCTGGGTGGAGGGAAGCATGCACAGGAAGAGCAGTGGCCAGCACCAGCCACTTTTCTTGCAGGGCCATGTGTCCTGGGCAAGACTCACAAGGCAGGGAGCAATTCTTGTCACATTTCAAGAGGGGTTTGACTGAACTTCCCAGGTAGTGAGGAGCACATAAATGCCCAGCTTTTGGGTACTTTCTGTGCTTTGATTGCTTCTGAAAAGGACCTGGGGGTGTTGGTCTGCTGTTGGCTGAACATGAGCCAGCAGTGTGCCCAGGTGGCCAAGAAGGCCAACAGTCTCTTGGCCTGTATCAGGAACAGTGTGGTGAGTAGGACCCAAGAGATGATCATCCCCCTGTACTCGGCACTGGTGAGACCCCACCTCGAGTACTGTGTCCAGTTTTGGGCCCCTTACCACAAAAAAGGTGCTGGAGTGGGTCCAGAGAAGGGCAACAAAGCTGGTAAGCACAAGTCTTATGAGGAGACGCTAAGGGAGCTGGGGTTTTTCAGCCTGGAGAAAAGGCGGCTGAGGGGAGACCTTACCGCTCTCTACAACTAGTGGTTGTAGAGGGTGTAAAGGAGGGTGTAGAGAGGCAGGGGTTGGTCACTGTTCCCAATTAACAAGGGACAGGACAAGAGGAAATGACCTCAAATTGTGCCAGGGGAGGCTCAGGTTGGATATTAGGAAAAATTTTTACACTGAAAGGTTTAACAAGCATTGAAACAGGCTGCCCAGGGAAGTGGTTGAGGCACCATCCCTGGAGGTGTTCAAAAGACGGGTTGACATGGTGCTGGGGGACATGGTTTAGTGATGTTTTTTTTGTCAGAGTTAGGTTGATGGTTGGACTAGATGATCTTGAAGGTCCCTTCCAACCTAGATGATTCTATGATTCTGTGCACCTACAGCTGCATTTATGTCACTTTCCTCCCTTGCCCCCTCAATTTCCTGTAGTGTAGTGTTGAGGTTATGCTTTCTCCATGCATTTATTTTAATGGAAGAAGGGAATAAGGAACATATTGGTTTGTTGCTGCCTGGGGTTCCTTTCCCAGTGGGTTGTGGTCATTTCTAGAATATCACACTCTTTGGTTTCACAGTTTCTGAACACTGCCGTTGTTATGGAGCACTACCAGAAACTTGTTTTTCTACACTAGAGCAACCTGAGTACTTGGGCTTGTAAATACCATCCATTTCCCCAGTGTGACAGCTAGAATTATTATTTGTCCAAAGACCCATGGGAAATAAGGGACAGGAGGAGAATAAATCTGTGCTGGTCTTTGAATTACTACATCACCATATAACCAATTAGATTTCTCCTAGGTGAGGCCCTTCCCCTGTTTGTTTTGGTTTAGCCGTATATAAAACCTTGTATCACATCAGTCATTTTCACTTGCGCTGCATAGTAGTTTTTGAGCCTGTAGACCTCAGTTTTTTTCAGACACAAGGGAAAGATCCTGCCACTTCTAGATTTGCAATGAAGTTAAGGGACATAGAGATGAAGTGTTTTAATGCTGAATGCAGTATTTGGGAATAACTGTTCTGAGTCTGGCCTCCCTTACTGGAATACTGCCCCGCGCAAGGGAGCACAGGCTGGAGATGAGAGGCCAAGACTCCCACCTGTAGTCACTGTTTGTGTGTAGGATGCTGGTGTCCCACACTGTGTTAATGCCTGTGGTATGAAAATCACTTGCCAGCTAATAAGCACACTGGAGCACAGAGTGTGTGAAGAAGGGGTGCTGCTCTGTGGTGGCATCCCTCTGGTGTCTTACTGCCTGAGTCCTCCCTTGCCAAATAAAGCAATTACAATGGAAAGTCCCAGATTGTCTGTACCAGTGTGAGAAGATTAGGGAGGAAAATGCCTCGGTCACTGTGGAATATGTTGCCAACAAGGTTTCCCAGGTGGTACACAGGATTTGGGGGAGAAGCCAGCCTCCAGATATTCTGTTGTTTTTCATTAAGTTGTGTCTTTACGTGAAACTGCTGAGGACCCAACCTCTAGGTCAGTGCTGTAAGAAGACTATGAGGGTGATGTTGCTCCTTTCTAGAGTGCTAGTGTGTTGATGGGGTTGTTGAGGAGGGCTGAGACAGGAAGAGGTCAGGTGCGGACTGGTCACAATTGGTGTTCCTGGTGGAGGCTGTGTTGTGCTGTCCTATGAGAAGAAAATGTCACGTCCTTCCATTTTGGAAGTTTTCTTAACAGGACTAGGTGGTGTGCTAGGTTCTTGGTGCCAGTAATCAGGCAAATTGGTACAGACACTTGCTGACTAATAAACTAATGCTCCAAAAAGCCTCATTAGTTAAAACAAATCTGACCAGAGTTCAGCACAGCTTGTGATGCAGATTCACTAGAGAGTTATTTTCCTGTGGTTTCAGTTAATTTCTAGCAATGAGATTTTCATTCTTTGAACTTGCCACAGACTCATCAGGTCCTGCTTCTGAGGAAAGCAAGGCTGACTCACGACCTCCTGCTTCACTGGGCTAAAAACACTGGATGGGCAGTTTCTGTCTCCCTAGTGTTGTAGCTGTGATGATCTAAGGACAAAAGGCAAGATTTTGGGAATGAGTACTAAGTTTTACTAAATTAGCCAGTATAATGGATAAAGCAAGGTACGTAGCTGGGTACTATGTGAACTTTCAAACTCATGACTTTTCTTCAGATTCACTCTAGATACTACTGAATGTTTTAGGCTTGCTTGGTCACAACTAGAAACTGTTCCAGATCTCTTCTGCACATTTTTTTTTTTTTGGCTCCTGTGCCTTTTTTTGGAGGTTGGGATTTTTCTGCTATTTTTTCTTTGGAGTTTGTCTTTGTTAGAAGTCTTAGTCCTAGACAAGAGTGTCAGCTCATGCCAGGAAAGTGCTACTCTATGTGAATGCATGCACACAAGATATTACTGACAGAAGTGCCACTCCATGTCATGGACAGTAATTCTTCTCAGTGGCTGAATCATTTTTCAAGCTGTACTTTAAAATGTACTTATGTGATTGCTCTGCTTTCTTGAGAAGGCCTCTGCAATTTTATGTAGATGAGTTTTCTGCTTTACAGTGGGAGGCACATGAGATGGAGTCTGATGGTTTTTATTTAGATATTTGTATGCAACTCTGGCATTTCATTTTGACAAAAAACCCAGGTTATTTTTATACAGAAAAAATATGTGCTGTTCATTTAAGTGACTGCAGCAATTCTGCCAGTTCAGGCATTAAGAATACTTTAGTAATACTGAATGTTTTCCGAAGGACAACATAAAGTGACAACATTTAGTCCAACTGCCAGAGCTGAAGTTGTCAAGTTGGCCATGTTTTTAACCCGAGTTAGTGCATCCTAACCCAACCTGTCTTAGCAAGTGGCTACACTTGGGCCTCTCTTTGCTTGAATATAATTTGTAGTAATAAGCAAAACCAGATATGTAAGTCAGTAAGGGAGTTGTAAACTTATAGCATAAGTGATAAGAGTGTATCATTTTTACTTTTTCCTAATGGTCTGTAAGAAACTCCACTGGGTAACAGAGGAGAAAAATAAGTGGTCAGTTTGGGGATTTCAGTGCAGAAAGAGGCCACCAGTGGAGTCAGACAAGGGCCTATGCTGCTAAACATGTTTAGTGTTATGGTAAAGGAAGTGAATATTGAGGAGAAAAGCTTGCTGATATTACTAACCTTATTCAGAGTTTTAAAGGTAAGGGCTGTACCAAAGAAGGATTTAATGAGACTGAGCGAAGAATAAACAGACAGCTGAAATTCTGTGTAGGCAAATGCAAAAGAATATACGCGGGAAGGACAATCCTAGCTTTACATATAAGGGGCTCTGAGTTGACTGTTTCTACAGAGATGTGAGATCTGGGGGTTGCATTGGAGCTATGGAAACGTGAGCTCAATTCACAGCAGCAGTAAGCAAACAAGCAAGAGCACAGAACAATATAGCACTGGGTAATACTAGGAAAGGAGCAGCAAACCTAATGAAGAACACCATTATTTCACTGCACAATTCTGTGGTGCTCCCCAAGTAGTCCCTACTGTGCATAGTCCTGATCGGTGATAGAATAGAATCAGTGGAAGGAACCTACAATGACCATCTAGTCCAACTGCCTGACCACTTCAGGGCTGACCAGAAGTTAAACATGTTGCTAATGGCATTGTCCAAATGCCTCTTAAACACTGAAAGGCTTGGAACATTGACCACCTCTCTAGGAAGCCTGTTCCAGTGTTTGACCACCTTCTTGGTAAAGAAGTGTTTCCTAATTTCAAGTCTGAACCTCCCCTGATGCACCTCTGAACCATTCTCATGCATCCTGTCACTGGATCACAGGGAGAAGAGATCAGCACCTCCCGCTGCATTTCGCCTCAGAAAGGTGTAAAGAGTGATGGGGTCACCCATCAGCCTCATTTTCTCCAAACTAGACAAAGCCAGAGCCCTTCACTGTTCCTCACAGGACATTTCTTCCAGCCCTTCCACCAGCTTTGTTGCCTTTCTCTGGATGCATTCAAGTGCCTTAACATATCTCTTAAATTGTGGGGCCCAGAATTGCACACACTGTTGAAGGTGAGGCCACTAAATACAGCAGGATAATCACCTCTTTTGACTGGCTGGCTATGCTGTGTTTGATGCACCCCAGGACGTGGTTTGCCCTTTTGGCTGCCAGGGCACACTGCTGACTCATATTAAGCCTGCTGTTGACCTGCAGATCCCTTTCTGCAGGGCTTCTCTCCAGCCACTCTTCTCCCAGATTGTAGTATTTGTGTGCCATATTACTCTGTCCTAGGTGCAGAATCGGTATTTATTTTTGTTAAATTTCATGCCACTGTTGATTGCCTAAATCTTACAGGGGTTACAGTCAAAGATGAAAAGGTACAGTAGGTGGTAGCATGAATAAAATTAGGAATAGCTTCTACTAGGTTGGCTTCTTCAGAGTTAAAACCTGGAAAGTACACAAAGGTCTATGAAGCCATAAATAGCATGCAGGAAAGATAAGAGAAAACTCACTGTTTCTTCTGGTCCCAAGATTAGAGGGCTTGCAATGACACTAAATAGCAATGGTTCAGATGCAACAGGAAAATATATCTCTCCAAAGGGCTCACATCCATGGAAATCTTTGTCACAGGGTATTGTGCATGTTGTAAGTTTTATAAATTCTCATAAAACCACTGAGTAAAGTCATGGGAGAAGGGTCCACTGAAGACTATACAACAGTCTTGGCTTGGGAAACTACTAGGAGAATATCACATCATGCTTGCTGTCTTAATATGCTTGTGGTCATAGCTCTGTTGTGGCCCATATATTTATTTTTCAGTTAGAAATAATGTTCCCACTGAATGTACAAATGAGTGGTTGCATTGTTTTCCCTTTTTCCATGACCAACAAAATATTCCCTTCTGGCTGTTTTAGCATCCCCAGATACAACCAAGTGGGATGGTATTGGTCTTGTTAAAGCTCCATTGGCAGCCTGTGAGGGAATTTGTGTTTCAGGAAAGAACATGGTCAACTTGTTGTCCCCTGGCACTCCCAGGTCTCTCTCTGCAGAGCTGCTTTCCAGCAGGTAAGCCCCTAACCTGGACTGGTACCTGGGGTTATTCCTCCCTAGGTGCAGAACCCTACACTTGCCCTTGGCCAGGTCTCATTGTATGGCGGCACAGCTTAGTGGTGTATCAGGCACTCCTCTCAGTTTTGTGTCATCAGCGAACTTGCTGAGGGTATACTGTGTCCCCTCATCCAGGTCATTGATCAATATATTGAACAGGACTGGGCCCAATACTGAGCCCTGGGGAACACCACTAGTTACAGGCTTCCAACTAGACTCTGCACTGCTAGTCACAACCTTCTGAGCTCTGCCATTCAGCCAGTTCTCAATCCGTCTCACTCTCCGATCATCTAACCCACACTTCCTAAGCTTACCTACGAGGACTTTATGGGAAACTGTGGCAAAAGCCTCGCTGAAGTCAAGTCCACTTGCTGAAGTCAACATCCACTGCTGTTCACTCATCTACCCACCCAGTCATGCTCTCATAGAAAGCTATCATCAGATTGGTCAAGCATGATTTCCCTTGGTGAATCCATGTGGACCACTCCTGATAACCTTATTTTCCTCTGCATGCTTGGAGATGACATCCAAGAAGAGCTGTTCCATCACCCTTCCAGGGATGCAGGTGAGACTGATTGACCTGTAGTTTCCTGGGTTCTCCTTTGTGTCCGTTTTGAAGAGTGGTGTGAAATTGGCTTTCCTTCAGTCCTCAGGCACCTCTCCTGTTCTCCATGACCTTTCAAGGATGCTGGAAAGCGGCTTCACAGTAACATCTGCTAGTTCCCTCAGCACTAGTGTGTGCATCCCATCAGGACCCATGGATTTGTGGGTGTCAAGTTTGCTTAAACAATCTCTAACCCTATCCTCCTTGACGGAAGGAGGGTCTTCCTTTCTCCAGCTCCCTCTCCTACCTCCAGGGTCTGAGTTCCTGATGTCTGGTCTTAGCAGTAAAGAGTGTAGCAAAGAAGGCATTCAGTAGCTCTGCCTTTTCTGCATCCTCCATCACCAGGGCACCTACATCGTTCGGCAGCACGCCCACATTTTCCTTAGTCTTCCTTTTGCTCGTAGAAGCCCTTCTTATTGTCCTTGCCAGGTTTAATTCTAAGTCAGCCCTAGTCTTCCTCGTTGCATCCTTGCATACTCTGACCATGCTCATATACTTCTCCCAAGTGGCCAGTCCCTTTTTTCACATTCTGTAACCTTCCCTTTTTCCATCTGAGTTTTTCCAGAATCTTCTTGCTCACCCATGCATAGTCCCCAGCTCCCAGCACAGGATCTTCCTGAGCTTGGTGAATCCCTTAAGTTATAAGCTGGATTTTCATTGATGGATTTGCCTAGATGTGCCTTCTTGCTACTCCAAACTGCTGTAACACTTTGAGTTTGTCCCTGGCACAGGCAGGCTGAGAGCAAGACTGGGGCACCACTCAGCTCCACAACATTTGCGGATGTTTATTTGGTAACGTGTATTCCCGTCTGTTCGTCCAAATCTGCAAGGAGCACTGCCTCCCCTGCCATTACTTGGTGGTGGTGGGGCAATAAAGCATCCTCGGACTTCTCATCCCAGTGCACATTTAGCAAGGAGGAGTGTGCCTGTGCTTTGAACCATGTTAGCATGGGCACCCCGGAGGGACTCAGTGTCGTGATGTGATTGTGGATGTGCTGAATAGCATCAGGCATGTGGCCCAGGTAATAATAAAACATCATGCATGCATACCTGTGCTGAAAAACCAAGTTAAAGATCTTAACAGTGCAGAGACAAAAACAAACAAGAAAAAACCCACCCAAACCCTCAGAAGAAAACAGTTAAAAGAAAATTGTGTTCTGTGAGACAGGATCCAGTAAGGATTTTCAATGGATGAACAGCAAGAACTATCTGTCAAGTGGCAGTCGGAGATTTTGCTCACAGGGTCACTGTGTCAAAGGAGATCAGAGTAAGGCCACTGCACTGGAAAAGGTCTGAAACTGTTTCCAGAGACGGATAAGCATTTTTCCAGCTGACTCCTCACACAATACTGCAAGAATAGGTAACACTGTTGAGCCAACTGCAAATTGCCTATTTTCTGTCCATTAATAAATTTTCCCCTGAATTGTAAGAATAAATTTCATGCAAAGGTCCACATTGTGTAACCTTTCTCATATCAACAGTTCTGCTATACAACTGTTGAATTAGCCCTAACAGAGTTACTTTCTCCTAAATTCTTCTTCCTTAAAAAGATCCCCCAAAAAGCTTTGGAAATTATGTGAACATAGTTGCTTATAAATATGAAAATCTGAAAGGTTTCTACTACCTGATTTTTCTCAGCAGAAACTATAAAACCTTTTATTTCAGACTGTTTTACAATTATGACAACTCTGTTAATAAATTATTCTGCTTGAGAACAAAAGGAACAAGGGCAAAAATCAAAAGTCTGTGAAGAGTTTTTAAGAAGAGGGCAAATAACAAATGCATTGCAGATTTTCTTTTAACTTTCTTGTCTGATGCAATCTCTTGAAGCATAAAAATGTTTCAAGAACAGTACGTGGGGAAATTATGAATCTGAGCTCTGCAAAGAGGAAAAAGAAGGCTGTCGGGTACTTTGAAGAGATGGGCGTAGTATTAAAAATGTCATTATATATACTGAAATAAGTGTGTCCAAACTGTCTGATTATTGGAATCAAATCACAAAATCTTGAGCATATAAAAATGAAATTAAAATATAATTTTAGTTCTGGTGAGAAAACAATCTATAACCTTCAAATAATGTATTTTCTTCAGATTACATGAATAGAAATCACGACATGAAACAAATTATTATTGTTTATCCTTGAGTCATGAATTAGAAATAAAAAACAACTGAAAGATTTGAGCCAATCTGCCTCTGGACACATCACCAGAACTTCACTGAAGTTACAGCTGTAACCGTGGGCTAAATTAGACCCCAAATACAAGGCTTAATTTCTATTGATACAGACTGTAGCTTTGTATTAATAGTAACTGTATCCTGTAGAATTCCTCTGTATAACATGTGTACAATTGCTCTTCCTCAGTTCCAAAACAGAGTAGAGCAAATCTGGCAGAATTAGATGCAGATGATGGAATCAGTCTCGTTCGCCTCCATTACTGCTTCCACCTCTGTGTTCTCTGACACCTAAACAAAAATTATTTTATTCATAAGTTTGGTTATTGACATTCACAATATGAAAAAGTTTGTATTTATGGACGGGAATGCACTCCAAAATATTCAGAAAAGGGTTTTATTATGCATGCATGGTTATCATTATTATTCAAAGCATTATAATTTTATCATTCACATGTTAGAGTTACTGAATAGTTAAAACATCAGGTGGAGAATTTATGAGTAGAAGACAAGGACCTCCCTGTTCATTAAGAAGGTCACACAAGTAGACAGAATTGTATAAATCTTAATGACCATTCAGGAGGAACAAAAACTTGTATTTGTTATGTCATTTTAATGAACAAGGTCTAGGTTCAGATTAACCAGGGTTGCAGCTATTATTTGCAGATATTGTGACTTTTAGTAAAGGTTTATGGCAGTGACACTTCTAAAATTGACAACTTTTTAATTTTCTTGCCAAGCAACAGAAAGAGGAGCACCACTGTGCAGGATGAACCCATGCTCGTTCAAGTAGCTCGGTCATGGCTAACAGACAAACCCTCCAGGTTTCAGTGCTCCCTCTTTAGTCAAAGTCTGTTACCATTGCAGTTCATGAGAGAACCAAGTTAGGTGGTTCTCTCATGAGGTGGTTAGGTGGCCTGGCTAGCCTGGCCAGCACAGGGCCACCTTGGTTTTTACCTGTGGATGACCTGCTCTCAGAAGTGAGCACCTGGGAATAAAGTTTGAGCCCCATTGCCCAATACTACATTAATGCTTCAAATGATCAAGGGGATGCTAGGTGGGAAGGGATCACAGAATCACAGAATCTTAGTGGTTGGAAGGGACCTCTGAGATCATCGAGTCCAACCACAAAAAAAACCCCAAAACAAACAAACAAACAAACAAAAACCAAAACCAACCAAACAAAAAAACTACACCACACCAAACGCCCACCAAAAACACCGCACCCACCAACTAAACCCCACACTCAACACCTCACCATAAACCAATAGCCTTGGGAACTAGAGCACGCCCTGAAGAGCCATGTCTATATGTTTCTTAAATACCTCCAGGGATGGTGACTCCACCACCTCCCTGGGCAGGCCCTTCCAGTGCCTGACCACTCTCTCAGTAAAGTAATTCTTTCTAATATCTAATCTAAATCTCCCTTGCCACAACTTCAGACCATTTCCTCTGGTCTTGTCGTTCGTCCTTTGGGAGAAGAGGCCAACACCTGCCTCTCTACAACCTCCTTTCAGGTAGTTGTAGAGGGCAATGAGGTCTCCCCTCAGCCTCTTCTCCAAACTCAACATGCCCAGTTCCCTCAGCCTCTCCTCACAGGACTTGTTCTCCAGACCCCTCACCAGCTTGGTGGCTCTCCTCTGGACACGCTCCAGCACTTCAATGTCTTTCCTGTAGTGAGGGGCCCAAAACTGAACACAGTACTCGAGGTGAGGCCTCACCAGTGCCGAGTACAGAGGCACGATGACTTCCCTACTCCTGCTGGCCCCGCTATTCTTGATACGAGCCAGGATGCCATTGGCCCTCTTGGCCACCTGGGCACACTGCTGGCTCATGTTAAGCC
>NW_015090984.1:1718127-1869263 GCF_001431845.1 Calidris pugnax | reverse complement strand
TCCAGTCATCTGGCACCTCTCCTGTTGACCAGGATTGTTGATAGATAATGGAGAGAAGCTTGGTGAGCTCTCCTGCCAGCTCCCTGAGAACCTTTGGGTGAATTCCATCTGGCCCCATAGACTTATGCGTATCCAGGTGCATAAGCAAATCATTAACTACTTCCTCCTGGATTACAGGGGAGTCGTTCGGTTCTCTATTCTTATCTTCCAGCCCAAGAAGCTGAATATCCTGGGAGTGGCAGGCCTGATTATTAAAGACAGAGGCAAAGAAGGCATTAAGTATCTCAGCCTTCTCCTCATCCTTGGTTGCAAGGTTTCCCCTTGCATCCAGTAAGGGATGCTCAGTCACATTCTCTGTGACTCTCTTTTTTATGTATTTATAGAAACTTTTTTTGTTGTCCCTTATGTTAGTTGCCAGGTTCAGTTCCAGCTGGGCTTTTGCCTTCCTGATTCTTTCTCTGTATGTCCTAACCACATCTCTGTACTGAGTTGCCTGTCCCCTCTTCCAAAGGTGGTAAACCTTCTTTTTTTCCTTAAGTCCCATTAATAGCTCTTTGTTCATCCAGGCCGGCCATTTTCCCTGGCCTTTAATTTTGTGCCTCATGGGGACAGCCTGCTCCTGGGCCTTTAGGATTTCCTTCTTGAAGAGCGTCCAGCCTTCCTGGACACACAGAATACATACTCTGTGTGGTAACAGTATCAGACCTGTGTCTTCGCAGATCCACAGAAAGGCTCAGGAGGTACTGAGTCCTGGACACACAATGCAGTGAACTCATGGTTGTCGCCCACAGAAAACAATGTAGGGATCATCTCTTGAACTATTTCTTCTCTCAGGTAGCTGGGTACAGACAGGATTGTTACTATGGCATCATCTAAGCGAGCACTGGGGCTGCCTGTTCACCTGGAAGGTGGGGCTCCATGATAAAAGCACTGCCAAGTGGCATTGTTTCAAATATTTGTTATCTCATATCAGAGCCTGTGCACAGAATTCTGCATGAAGGGGATGCTCAGTGAAGTAAGTGGGAGCCCCCTAGTACTTCCTATGCCCAGGACTGCCTTGGTACACGGAGCTACTCCACATGTTCTTTTCCTTGGTGGACCCAGAGCAAGATCTTGTAAGTGATTAATCCTGAAGATCAAAAGCTTTCAATACCTATGAAAGCCTATTTCTTCATCTAGCAGAAATTCCTCAGGAATGCATATGGGCAGGTGGAAACAGATGAGTCCTAGATTGGGTGATGGACTGGTATGGTTCTGTCATGTTTGTATGCGTTTACTTTGTACCCAGGAGCTGTGGTCTCTAGGATAGCCTTTAGTTTCCTGTTTTGAATGCATTAGAAACTGCATATGAGTAGTAATACCTCTTTAAATTTTTATCCAGAAATTATTTGCACTGGTTCAGTCTAATGTGAGTTCCCCTGACAGTTTGAGAGACCATTTATAACTCTAATATGACCTAATATAACTGGTGGAAAGATTGGCTTTGCTTTGTATCTTCTGTTAGACTAATGTACAAGCTGTAAACCAAGTTGAATATATATTTGGAGCAGCAGACTGTTCTGGTTTTTGTTGTGTTTTTTTTTTTTTTTCAAAAACAGCAATTAAAAACCGAGTTCTGTGCCTAAATGCAGCAGTCTCACAGAGACTTTGTAATCTTTGAAACATCTTTTATTAGGGCTGTGAATTCAGAATAGTTTAGATTTGGAGGGATCTCCAGAGAAGTTCTAGTATAATTCTGTGCTCAAAACAGGTCTAATTGGATCGGGTTGCTCAGGGCCATGCCTCTTGATCACCTCCAAGGATGAAGATCTGATATATCTGAGCAACCTCCATCAATATGTAACCACCTTCATGGCAAATATATTTCCTAATACCTAATCAGTATTTCCCATGTTCTAACTTGTCCTGTCACTGTTCACATCTGGGAATGGTGTGGCTTTGTCCTCTCTATATCTTCTGATCAGGTAGTTGTAGCGAATAAAAGGTATCCTCTTTCCCTTCTCTTCTCCAAGATGAACTGTTTCTGCTTTCAGAGTCCCCCCTCATTCATCATGTACTCCTGTTCCTGACCATCCTGGTGGCCTCCGGTGGACTCGCTCCCATCTCTCAATGTCCTTTTTGTACTGGGGAGACCAGAACTGGACACAGCACTCCAGATACAGTATTACAAGCATCAAATAGGATCACTCTACTAAACCTGCCAGCTACACATGTACCAATACAACCCTGGATGCAGCTTGGTCTCTTTGCTGCAATGAAACACTGCTGATTCGTGTTTGACTTGCTGTCCACAAGGACCTGAAATCTTTTTCTGCAGAGCTGACACTCTGACAGTCAGATCCAGCCTGTATGTTTGCATGGGCTTATTCCATCCCAGAAGCAAGACTAAATTTCTCCTGTGGGACTTCAAAAGGATTCTGTCACGCATTTCTCCAGGTGCCTCTGAAGAGCAGACTCTCTGAAGAGCCTTTTCCTCCAATTGGCCACTCCTCCGAATTTGGTATTATCCAAAAATCTGCTGAGAGAAGACACCATGTCATCATCCTGGTCATTGATGAAGACATTGAACAGTCCTTGTGTCACTCCCCTGAGGGATGCTGCTGGTCACCAGCTGTCAGGCTGGTTTCTGCCCACTGCACTGTTCACTTATCCAGTCCATATCTTGCCAGTTTGGTGGTAAGGAGAGTATGGCAGTCAGTGTCTAAGTCACTATAAAGTCCAAGTATACAACATCCACTGCCTTGCCCATGTCACTAGTGTCTTCACTGAAAATGATGAGTAGAAACAGCCTTGAGTGAAGTTCCTCTGGAGAACTGTCTAACAAAAGCAAATATTCCAGGGACAATGCCAGCTGTGTGGGACCACAAGGCACTGGCAGTCTCACTTAGAAACAGAAAGGCTCACTGTTGAGGGTGTGCTGCGTGTATTGGTGACATACCCTGTGTCCTCCAAGCACCAGCAGCAGAAGGATCCCTCCTAAAATAGCCATTGCCAGTTCTTCCATGCAGCCTTTCCTGCTCCATGTTCTGGAGATGAGTGTGGATCTTCAGTGTGCTTACCAAGTGCAGTACAGTTATTACAGGAGGCTGACCACTGCCTGCTCTTATTTATGACAGTTTTTTTTTTTTCAGCCTTACGTGCCAAACAAACCTGTAGATCTAGCCTCTAGAGGAAGTTTTTATCAAGGAAAGCTGTTTCTTCTGCTTTTCTTGTCTGGTCTTCTTCTGAAAGCCTCAGACATTTCTCAGTTATGACGTGCAACTGTCATGCCAGAATAGGGAAATGGAAAAAGGAGGGGCACGGCCCACACAAATATTTCAAAACCTGCAGGTTAACTGGGAGCTATTGTAATTTCAGTTATGTGGAAATCAAATATATTCCTTAAAATTGATCAACTGTTTGTAGACAGAAAGACAAAGTTAACATGGAAGAGTTCTCTGCAGAAAATATATCTGTAAGCAGTTCTGCATTTGGAACTCATGTGAGCTACTCAAGGCTAATACTTGGAAAAGCAGTCTATGCAAGCTATTAAATAAGAGAAGAATTCTCAGGGGTACAGAGGACAGCAGTCAGGTTTTACCTGCACACCAAAGCTCACCTCTCTGATGTTTTACAGAGACTTCTGGCCAACCTTTCTCTGTCTTTGCAGTTCTTGCATTGGCTAACTACAGCATTGGCTGCAATGTCCGGCATGGCAGGCATATTGTACAATCCTGTCTTCTCAGTGCTCACAGAAGGGCTTAAGGATTATATTGCTGCTGCTGTTAGTGTGAAGGAAAAGATGGTATAGGTACAAAATTCCTTTTTCACTAAAAAAAAACAAAAACGAAGAAACGGTATTCTGCTGGTTTATTAAGCTCTTGCTCAAGCCTTATAGAGAAAATTTGTAAAGCATGTAAGTACATTTCTGAAAGCAAATGAAGTTCTGCTCTGTTTTGCACACTTTACTGACCAAATGACTGTATTACACAGGCTGTCTGTCTGCAGTGTGCTCTGTCCACAAGATCACAGCCACCTGAAATGAACCTCTGAAGATCATTATTGCTATCTAAACTGCAGAAGGGAGTTTTAAGGGGCTTAGTAATATATGTAGTTATTACACATGACCAACCTGAATTATTCCATTTGAGAAGAATGTGCATATTTTAGGAAATTATTTGACTATGGAGAAACTCAGAGGTGCAATCTTAGCACGCAGTGTTGCATTTTGTGTGATAGCATGGTATGCCTTCACAAACGATGTCTGCTGAGTTTGCTAAACAGAAGTTTTGAAATACTTTCCTCTGTTTCTTAATGTCCCCGGCTGATCAGCCCAAAAGAGCCACTACTCTATATGCATGGATAAGGGCTCATTCTGCTCTGCTTTGATCGTCATGATGTCATTTAAATCTGTGCAAAAGGATGTAAAAAAGATTTAAAGGTTTAGCTTTCAAATTTGTCTTGTACTTGCTTTAAGTAATCACTTGCATGGTATGGAAAACAGCTTGATCTTTCATGATGGAGTTCCAGCCAGGGTAGCTTTTTAGTGCCATTTCCTCTTATATTATTTGGACTGACACGAGGCTGGTATTTCAATGTCACCTTAATAGCAATGAATATTTGTACATAATGTTTTATGTAAGTGATTTAGGCATTGCTCTTCTGTCATCTCTCTGCAATATTATTTTGTGTTCTCCTAGAGGAGAAAAATATTCTAGCACTTGTTTTTATCTACAGACTGAAATAAATGACTAGAATTATTCAGAAAGAAATAAATTATTAATGCCCTATGTATTGTCCCACTTTTATTTGTCTTGAGGATATGTTTACATTTGCATGCCTCTAGATGAATTGATGGATTTTTCTTGGGTTTTTTAGTTGCTGTTTTCTATGAGGAAAAATTATAGTGTCGAGAACTAGAGAGTATTATAAAGTGTAGCTGCTGTAGTCAAGAAGTGTGTATTTTCTCTGAAATGAAATGTCTCTCTTATTCCCTGTAGAGGAGAGAGTGAACATAAGCAAAATGTAAGCAATTCTTACTTCTGGGTACTGTATGGAGGCTGAAACAAATTGGCTCTGCAGCTGCATTCTGCTTGTCTAGTAATGGCGTTTTGGTTTTTTTCTTTTATGGGTTTGTGTTTTAATGCATTTGTGATGAAAAAGGGACATAAAACACTCCTCTGAAGAAATATTTTCTTGAACAACTACCTCTTTTAGAAAATCTGAAAGTTCAGGTTCTTATGCAGATTGATATTGTCATAAAATAACTGTTCTTCCATTAGCAAATGTTGCTACTATAGATGAAATCTAGAAATAGACTTTTACAAGGTAATGATTTATATTTACAAAAAAAGAAATCTGTACAGTACAGAAGGGCTAACCTTTTTTTTTTTGAGTGATTTTTGCAAAGTTCATTTCTGGAATACAATTCAGCATACCCCATCGTTCAGCAGTCTATAAGCTCAGCCCACTTCCACCATGTTTAGTGGAAAGATTCCATTCATTCAGTAGGATTTTGTGTATAATAGCAGAAGTTATGAATATGCCTGATTTTCACCTGCACAGTATATACATATAAGTACAGTTTTCCCTATGCGTATGAAAAATCTGAAAAAGAATTTTTTATAACTACTGTTGGAAAAAGGTCAATGATCTTTCTTCTGCTTTGAGAATCAAGTATTCTAAGTAGTAATTGGTGCTAATTCTTAGATATTTCTTTTGGACCTACTAACTCATACTTTGATATTTTATGCACACATGGCTAAAAAGGATTTATCTCTGGTTTCTTTGTGTTTCTGATCCTCAAGCTATAAATTTTCAGCTTAGGGAACAATTTTTAGGGAACCACCTCATGTTGTGAAAACAAACTTCCAAGGTTGCAGATTTAATATATTTTTTTCAGCTGCATTTTTTTCCAAGTAGATGATAATGGAATTTTCTTCTTTTTAAAGACTCCGTCTTTGAGTGAGATTACCATTATCTTTTAAGTACAGGATTCATTGGGATGGACTATCTTGGAAGGAGTCTATCCTAAAACTTCAAGAATTTGCTCAGCTTGCATTAGGAGTTGCTTGTATAACACAAAAATTGTTACTTGAAAGACTCTTCATCTCTCCGTCATGTATCTTTTTCTATCAGTTTTTATATGCTTTTCCAATAGAAGACTGATTGAACACTTTTATTTTTCTATTTTGAAGCAAACATTTCCTTTACTTCTCCCATCACAGTTTGGGAACAAGAAATACTTTTTGAATAATAATCTCTTCATTGCCTGCATTGTCTGTTTTTCCAGTGATCAGGTGTTAAAGGTCTACCACAGGCTGAAAAGTTGAGGGACTATTGCAAGGTCCTTGATGAGACACTTCCTACTTTTCTTTCTGTAATATCGCTTTTTGTCCTAAAATACCTTAACTAAACTCTAGGCTGTTGTGTCCACTCTGTGCCTTTTGACTACAGTAAACGCATAGCCATCCAAAGAGAAGCTACTTTAAAGCCAGAAAATCAGTTTCAGCTGAGTCTACCCTGTGGAGAAATGGGCCTGTCCCACTGTGGGAAAAGATGCAACCTCAGAAGACACTTGACCAAGCTCTGCTCATGACTGCACATCTTTTCTGTATGTGCAGGTGTGTGGGGAGTTTCAGTCAGCTCATCTGAAATGCAAAGCCTCATCTTCCAGCACCCTCCATTAAACTGCCTTGCCTCTTCATTGCCACTCAGTGATGGTGCAAAATTGCATGTGTTGCTTGGACTTAGAGAGTAGGAGCCATGAGTGTGGTTTACATAAGACTGCCTATTTAAAAATAGCTGCTATCTTCTGAGGCTAAGTGTGTTTCCCAGGTGAGCTCAGCACACTTACCATGGGGAGATGGACTCCAGCCACTGCTAGTGTCATGCAGCCCACTGATTTCTGCAGGGACCTGCTCCCCTCTCCCCTAGAATAAGTCTATGTTGCTGACCTGTTCTCTGAAGAGCAGAGATCATTGGTTCATGCCAATTTGCATGCCTGTAGAGTGGCAAGGCACTTTCCACAACTCAAGACAGCTCAACACAGAAATGTCAGAAGGTAATAATACATCATCAGGTTCAGAAGGTAATAAAAATTGCAAAAAAATAGCCTGCAAGACTCAGAAACTCATCCTGCCTTTTCTTAGCCTTTCCACAATCCTGTTTCTTGTTTGCGGGTGCTTAGTTCTTTTAAACGGTTCTTCCTTCTCATTGATGCTCATAGGTCAGAAGAAATAAACTCCCTGAGGGAGACAGGGTCATTGAACCTGCTTCCTGTCTGGATTTATTTCCCTCAATGCACCCTTAAATCTGTAATCAAAAAGCTTCAGAGACAGTTCCCTAAAAGCAATGAGGCTGGTTTCCAAAAACCACATACAACTCCCTTTCCACCACTCCCTGCACAGCACTTCAGCCACTGTGGCAATGCTTCAGAGTTGAAAGCCTTCATCTTCCTGCTGCATGCATTCAGCTGTACCTGGGAGGGCCCAAAGAGGCTCTCTGCCTCACAACACCAGCTGTCTTTACTTCTGCAGCTCTTACCCTCTCATGCAGCAGAAGCCTCACTGTGTCTCTGAGTGTGTATTAAGTATTGAAGGAAACATACGCCCCTCTCACTGCCTTGCTTCCCTCAGTTGCTGTGGGAAGGTGATTATGGGTTCATGAGTCAGGCAGTAGCTGTGTTACTGTGACTCAGAGGGATGTGGTGTGTAATGGCAACAGAGATGCCATGCTGTCACTTGCTGTGCACTGCCACTTCAACAATGTGGCTTTTAGTGTGTCTTGCAAAAACACCCATAACTCCACACATTGTGGCATCTCTGCCATACTCTGCCCCTTCCAGAAGCAACAGAAGAAGACTGAAATCTAAACTTTAAACCAACAACTTTGGTATTTGTTTAAGTTACATAATAGTGCTAAGCAGCTATGTCAGGCACACCACCCATTTGACCAGCCTAACTTGTATTCCTGTTAAAGGCAGCTGCTGCTGCGTGCTGTCACATTACCTTAGCCAACTGTGTGGATGCAAGGGTCTAGATGCTTGTACCAGCAACATGCCACTTCTACAGATAGTTACTGTTAACCAAAATGAAGCAGTGTTGTCTGGGCCAGCATGGTCCATAACTGCTTCAGCTCCCTGGGGAAGTGACCACTGCTGGTGAGGCCTGGAGTCTAGTCAGTCAGGTGGCAGGTTTCCATCTATCCTGGGTCTGGCAGAGATAGGGTTAATTCTCCCCAGGACCTAGCAGGGACACAAGTATTCCATCCCATGTGAGCCATGCCCAAGGGGTAGCTGGAGCTGCTGGAGAAGTGGAGGGATAGGAAGGCAGGGGCATGGGGGAGAGGGGGAGGAGGAGGTGACCCACAGGGGAGCAGGGCAGTCGGGGGCATCCCGGGTGCCGTAATCGTGGTTGTATATTCCTCTGTCAGTGTTACTGTTGTTGTTGTTTCTTACTCCCTTTGCTGTTCTGTTAAATTGCTTTTGTCTCAACCCACCAGTTTTGCCTTTTTCTTCCTCATGGCCGCGCTGGCGGTAGGGGCTCTGGTCTGCGCGAGTGGCTGCACATGGTCCTTTGTTGCTGTCTGAGGCCGAACCACGACACCATCTCTTCCTCAGAAACATGACGAAAGAAGAGATGTAAATTCACTGTGCAAGGGAGCACTGTCAGCCAGGGCTGATACAATGACAGGACGAATGTGTTGGAAGTTTAATGGGGAAGTTCACAACCAGTAAAGAAGCAGGTGAGACATAGATCTCCTTCTATGACAAAGTGACTCACTTGGTGGATGAACAAAAGGCTGTGGATGTTATTTACCTAGACTTTAGCAAGGCCTTTGATACTGTCTCCCACAGTATCCTCCTGGAGAAACTGGCTGCCCATGGCTTGGATGGGAATACTCTCCACTGGGTTAAAAACTGGCTGGAGGGCCGGGCCCAGAGAGTGGTGGTGAATGGAGTCAAATCCAGTTGGTGGCCGGTCACGAGTGGTGTCCCACAGGGCTCGGTACTGGGACCCATTCTCTTTAACATCTTTATCAATGATCTGGATGAGGGGATCAAGTGCACCCTCAGTAAGTTCGCAGATGACACCAAGCTGGGTGGCAGTGTCGACCTGCTGGAGGGTAAAGAGGCTTTGCAGAGGGATCTGGACAGGCTGGATGGATGGGCTGAGACCAACGGAATGAGGTTCAATAACACCAAGTGCCAGGTCCTGCACTTGGGTCACAACAACCCCAGGCAGCGCTACAGGCTGGGGGCAGAGTGGCTGGAGAGTGCCTAGCTGGGAGTGTTGGTTGACTGTCGGCTGAACATGAGCCAGCAGTGTGCCCAGGTGGCCAAGAAGGCCAACAGCATCCTGGCCTGTATCAAGAACAGTGTGGTGAGTAGGACCCGAGAGGTGATCATCCCCCTGTACTCAGCACTGGTGAGACACCACCTCGAGTACTGTGTCCAGTTTTGGGCCCCCTACCACAAGAAACAGATTGAGGTGCTGGAGCGGGTCCAGAGAAGGGCAACGAAGCTTGTGAGGGGTCTGGAGAGTAAGTCTTATGAGGAGAGGCTGAGGGAGCTGGGATTGTTCAGTCTGGGGAAGAGGAGACTGAGGGGAGACCTTATCGCTCTCTACAACTACCTGAAAGGAGGGTATAGAGAGGCGGGGGTCGGTCTCTTCTCCCCAAGTTACAGACGATAGGACAAGGGTAATGTCTTCAAAGTTGCACCAGGGTAGGTTTAGACTGGACATTAGGAAACAATTCTTCACAGAGAGAGTGGTCGGGCATTGGAATAGGTGCCCAGGGAGGTGGTTGAGTCACCAGCCCTGGCTGTTTTTAAGAACCATTTAGATGTGGTTGTGGGGTATATGGTGTAAGGGAGAACTTTAGAGTGGGGTAGATGGTTGGACTCGATGATCTCGAGGGTCTCTTCCAGCCTAGATGATTCTGTGATTCTGTGAGACAGATCGCAATCTCTACCTAGGTGCACCCATGACCAGGTGCTTGGCATGCATGAGCAATACAGTCATTGGCTTGCAAAAGGCTTTGCCTATAGGAAAAAAAAAATATCTGAAAATCCTGGCAATTAATAGAATAATCACATAGCTTTTCTTGAAATCTGTTGCAACTGAGTCCAAGGATTGCAAGGTAGAAGGATTTGGGAATACTGGTGGATGAAAAGCTGGACGTGAGCTAGCCATGTGTGCTCACATCCCAGAAGGCCAACCCTGGGCTTCGTCAACAGAACTGTGGCCAGGAGGTTGAGGGAAGGTAATTCTGCCCCTGTACTCTGCTCTGGTGAGACCCCATCTGGAGTACTGTGTTCAGCTTTGGAGCCCTCAGCACAGAAAAGACAAGGACCTATTGGAGTGGGTCAAGAGGAGGGCCATGAAGATGATGAGAGGGCTGGAGCACCTCTCCTGTGAAGACGGGCTGAGACAGTTGGGGTTGTTCAGCCTGGAGAAGAGAAGGATCTGAGGAGACCTTACTGTGGCCTTTCAATACTTAAAGAGGGCTTAAAAGAAAGATGGGGACAGACTATTTAGTAGGTCCTGTTGCGACAGGACAAGGGGTAATGATTCTGTGGCCTTTCAATACTTAAAGAGGGCTTAAAAGAAAGATGGGGACAGACTATTTAGTAGGTCCTGTTGCGACAGGACAAGGGGTAATGATTTTAAAACAAAAGAGGTTAGATTCAGACTAGGTATAAGGAAGAAATTTTTCACACTGAGGGTGGCAAAGCACTGGCACAGGTTGCCCAGAGGGGTGGTAGATGCCCCATCGCTGGAAACATTCAAGGTCAGCTTGGATGGGGCTCTGAGCAATCTGATCTTATTGAAGATGTCCCTGCTTATTGCAGAGGGATTGGCCTAGATGACCTTTAAAAGTCACTTCAAGCATAAACTGTTCTATGATTCTATGATCAGTGGCAAGTCCAGCTGAAAGCTGGTCACACCAGTGGTACCCCAGGACAGTCCTTTTCTACCTCTCATGAATGCTTTGGGTGAAGGGCAGAGGATATCATCAGCAAGCTGCAGACTATGCAGAATGGGGAGGAGTGGCTGATAGACCAGAGATCTCTGCTGCCAGTCAGAGGGAGCTCAGCTGTGTGCAGCCCTGAGAAACCTGATCTCATTGACCCTGCTTTGAGGAAGGGTTTTGGACTAGATGTTCTGCAGAGGTGCTTCCCAGCTACAGCCATGCAGTGGCTCTGATTTTCTGTAAGAGCTTGCTATATTTTTTAATAAATTTCAACAGATACTTGCTCTTCCTAATGCTTAATGGCTTTGCAGATCTCTCCTGTGTTTGTGCACTGGGGATTTCACTGGCTGTCACAAGTGCACAGTGATGGACCTGTGGCAGCTCAGGCTGAGCATGAAAGGGGTTATGTGGGAGAAAGTTACATTGTCATAGCTATTTATTCTGTTTAGTAGTATATATCAGGCCATTGTCCTCTTGTTAGTATTGACAATGAACAATTTTTACTATATTTCATACAATATTGCTCTTATGAGCCTCCACACATTCTGCCTTAACACACTTTCTTTCCTTCTACTACACAGTTTTCTTCTCTGGAGTCCCAACAGCTAAAAAGCATGAAGGCTGCCACAGTCTTAGAAGACTGGAGGCTAACCTATCTTCATTAGCATAATGGCCCATGGGCCCTAGCAGAAATGGACACATTGTGCAATGTGTCCACTGCAATGGACGTTTCCATTGCAGAAGCAACTAATTTACTTTCTTTCTTTCTTTCTCTTTCTTTCTTTCTCTTTCTCTCTCTTCCTTCCTTCCTTCCTTCCTTCCTTCCTTCCTTCCTTCCTTCCTTCCTTCCTTCCTTCTGTAGACTTCATTTAACATATAAATCATAAAGCTGTGGTACAGGATATCCACATGAAATGGGCTGTTTGCTTCACAGGTGTGTCACTGACTTCCTGGGTCCCTGCTACATTGGGTTAGGGTAATTGTAAGGTTAATTTAGGCTTGTACTTTTCAGATGGATTGTCAGACCTTGCTTATCATTCATTTGTGAAGATACCGAACATGATTTTAAAAAAAAAAGAGGGAAAAAGGAAGAGAAAAAAAATAATAACGAAAAGTGGTAAAGGGAATGATGAGTGGTTCGCCACAGTCAGGTGATCAGTTGATTTTTTAAAATAATCTAAATCATGCTAAGTATAAGCAAGTATAAGTCTTGCCCCTTACTACAGATGGGGGAAGCCTCATGGAAGTGGGTGATTTTGGCTGCTCCAATGGATGGAATCACACGGAAAAAGGTTATCTTTTTTTTCTACTTTATTTGCTATCACAGAATCTGCATTAGAAAGGAGATCAAGGGAGATGGGTACTCTGTTGTCTGGAGGGGCATGAGTTGTCTTCTCCATCTGGATTCTTCGGTGTCTAACAAGTATCAAGTTTATATTGTATTTTCCTCTTTAGAGAAGTACTGATAGAATCTCCCTCTTCTGTCTGTCTGATATTTCTGAAACTTCTCAAAATTTATAATTTTTGTCATTTTTTGCTTACTATCAAGTGCTGTTGAAATTGGTTGAGGGCAGAATTTTTTTCAGGTGCAGAAGAAGGAGGACAGCAGCAGACAAGGAAAATATGATCATGTATGCTGGATTTTAAGATGTCATTAGAAATGCAGCTAGGTTTAAAAACACAAAAAGTTCATTACATTTGCTAGTCTCTCAGGATCTGATAGTCTTTTAAGAGTCACTCTGGAGAACATTTCATCATAAGGAAATGGGGGAAGTATCTTTTATTCAATAAATGTAAGGGGTTTTTGTTGTTTTACATATATTTTGGATTGGGTTGTTTGTGTTTTTCTGTTAGTAAAAAAAAGGAAAGGCATAGATGATTGCTCTGAGTTTTGCCTTGGCAAATCACAATGCTACTTTACTTACTGAAAACCCAGATGTCCCCAAAACACACATTCTGCACTGTCAACCAGCAGCATCAATACATTCCCCATGGTTTAAAGGCCAGGCTGAATATCTTGGCAGTGAGATATCAGGACTGCATTCTGCAGAATGTCATGATAATTAACAACTTTTCTTCCCCCAACAAAACAATTTTTTACTGAATTTGCATTTTCTAGAAATAAATATGCTTATTAGGAAGCGGGAGATTTTTAATGATACAAAAGTTATTAAAGGCAGTAAATTAAATCTTTTAAATGAAAATCTTACCACAGTGAGAATACATAACTTGATACTAGAAAGCGGAATTTCTCTGGAAGACATTAATGTTTGCAAATCTAAGGTACTTTCTTTCTGTAGGTAATAGAGGTTTGCAGACAACTGATGCAGCACACACATCTTGATTTATTGATTTTTAATACTAACAGTAAGTGATATGTGTCCCAGATGTAGAGGTAGGAAGTGTGAAAGATTGTTGTTTGTTAGTTTTTTGCAGGGCACTTGTTCCTAAAAAAATATTTTTGTCTCTGATGTAATACTTGCTCTCCTTTCTCTTTCTTGCTGACAGCACAGCCTTTGCAGAAGCCAAATCTGAAGGATGCAATTCTAAGAACCAACAGAATGCATCTGTGTCCATTTAGGTGTTAGTAAAACCAGATAGACAGAGCAATAGATCAGGCAGCATTCCTGGAGCTACTCAACAATCATGGAGAAACTCTTTTCTCATGGCTATTAGACCAATAATCTGCAGAATGTTTTCTCCTTGCTATCTCAAAAGGAATACTGTAATCTGAATTCTTGAGATACACTAATTTAAACTGTGCAAGTTGCTATTTGTTAGCAGTTGGGTAAAATGTGCTGGATGTAAAAGAACCTTTAAATTAATTTTATGTCCTTTTATTCCCATTCATGGGGCTATGAGGAAGACAGGTCTGGTCTTTGTGCTATTATGAGGCAGACTGCTGTACTACCCTGGGCTTCCCACTATGGTTAGTATGCACTGGCAGACAGTGCCCTCATGAATTAAGTAAACCAATAAAACTCCAGTGGCTGAGGAACTACAGCAGAACTGATCAGATCTTGCTTTCACTCCTGGCTTTGCTGTAAATTTTCTGTATCACCTTGGATGGAGTTTGGTTTCTTTTATATCAAGATAGGAGCCAGATATGTGTTCTTTCTCCTGTTTTTTTTTTTTTTTTTTATTTCAGCTGGAGCTTCAGGGCAGGGTCTGACTTTCAGTGTGTTCTGCAAGACAGATAATGGAAGGACCTCCACAACCACAAATTCAGGGCTGACATGCTTTTGCACTGTTAAGAAGGCAGTGGCTCCTAATGCTCAACACATGTGGCTGCTCAACTGCTTGCTATGGAGGGGTCTACAGTCACACTAGATAGTGCTAGAGCAGACAAGTGAATCAAAATGGTTGTCTTGCTACTGGATTAGTCATAGGTGTGTCATAGGGGGGCAGTCTGACAGAACTTTGTTGTACTTGTGGAAGAAAGTGGAAAAGCATGTTCAACACAAGGAACAGAAGCCAACTAAATCCCCAATGACCTAGTCTTCTTCCTGCTAAGTGGTTACATGTGTTTTACTGCTGAGCATCCAGATAAAACTTTCGAGGCAATTTTGGTGGGGTGTGCTGGAACTGCTGATTCAGTGCAGCTCTTGCAGCCTATTCAACAAAAACATCTGGTACAGCTCTGATTTCCACTTGTTTGAAGAGAGAAAAGCAGGTGCATCTATTGCTGCAGCAGGAAGCTGTTAAAAGAAGGGACCTTCTCCCACACCACCACTCATCTGGGTGACTGCTGTAGCTTGAGAGCCATCACTTCTGCAACTGTTACACTTCAGAAACCTCATAGTCTATCTCAGCACACAAATGTTAGGCATCCCTCAATCAACTGATAATGAGAAAATACTACTTGCTTCTTCCACGGGATAATTTATATGACTAATGAAGGATTTGTCGGTTCAGTTAAGTGCCTTGTTTTCAACCAGCAGAGTGAATTTAAACTGATTTGGATTTGGTGGATTGATTTAACTTACAATGAAGGTCTTACAATGAAGGTCTTACAATGAAACAGAAATATTCACCCAGAAGCTAAATGGCTGGTAAAAATTGTTTTTTCCTACGGAAGAAGTCTGACCTAGCAGATCCATATAATAGAAGTATTAAGTCCTCACCACTTTGCCAAGCTACTCTGCCACAAACCAGTTGTGAAGTGAATCTTCCCCACCATTGCCGGTGCTGAAGAAGGTTGAAGGCCAGCTTTATGATGGGTATAAGCATGTACAAGCACCAGTTCGACTGTGCTGTTTTATAGCATTTTTGGCATAAATGTAACCATCCATGAGAAACACTGAGATATATTCTCATCTGGAACGCTCATTTTCTGCTATGCAGAATTTGGCAGTGTAGTGACTGCAGTTGTAAAGCTAAACTTAATGAAGTAGGTAGTTGGGCCTAAAGGCTGCAGCGCAACAGTGCATGTCTCCAGGATTAGGCTGACATAGTTTCTTTGAAATCACCGGAGTTAACACCAGCACAAAGTTGGAATAAGTGCCAAATGGAGATCTAACCCTCTCTCATCAGTCAGCGCTTTTCTCTTGTAACAAAGTAGGTCAACAGCCTCCTGTGCTGAATTAGGAAGAGTGCTGCAAGCAGATAGAGGGAGGTGATCTTTCAACTCACCACGGTGATCCAACTCACCACGGTGCTAGCTCTAACTCTGGGCTCTCTAGTACAACAGAGATATGGACATACAGAAAAGAGTCCAGCAAAGGGCCATAAAGACGATGGAGAATTTGGAGCATCTGACGTAACAGGAGAGGCTGAGATGGGTGGGGCTGCTTAGCCTGCAAAAGAGAAGGGTCAGGGGGAATCTCATCACTGTGCATGAATATCTGCGGGGAAGGAATAAGGAAGAAGGAGCCAAAATCTTACCAGGGGTTTCCAGTGAAAGGAAAAGTGGCAATAGTCACAAAGAGTATGGCTTTTTTTGTGGTTGGTTTGTGGGATTCTTTTTATTTACTGTTATGGTGGTTGAACACTGGCATAGGCTGGCCAGAGGTGTTGTGGAGTCTCCACTCTCGGACATATTAAAACCTGAATAGATGATATCCTGAGCAACTTGCTATAGGTAACTCTGCTCTGAGCATGAAGTTTGGACTACATATGTCCAGAGGTCCCTCCCAACATGTACCATTCTGGTATTCAGTCATTGAAGAAAGTCTCAGTGTTACAGCCAGCTGCACAACGGGTTCAGAACCTCCATAATCTCTCACTCACCTTAATTGTGTGCAGATCCAGTTCACATGCTGCCTCAACTTTGCATGTCAGTCTCTCAGTCTTCTAAATGTAGTTCATACTAATTTAGATAACAAGGAAATACTGTGGCAGATTCTATTAGGGCACAAAGGATTGTCTAAAGTCTAAGTAACCCTGAGAATTGCAGAAACATCTGGGGAGAAGGGTGAACAATGCCCTGACTGTTACTTGGTGACTGTCGGAGCCAATGAGCTTAACTAGTAAACAGAACGTGCTCCCCTGAGCCAGTCAAATGCAAGGTTGGATCTGCAAGTCAAACCATGATTGAGTTTTGCATGTCATTTTGTTATATAAGGCCCTGTGTGTTAAATTTCACGTACAGTTTTCATTTGTTTTTGCAGTTACGTCTACTGGGCTTAACCCTGCAACTTGTACTTCATTAAAAATGCTTCAGGTGATGGTTGAGCTGAACAGAACACGGATAAATCTTCCACAGTTGCCTGAACTCTGCAGGACCAGGAATTTGGAAGAAACACGATTAACATGGTAACTAAATTTAGTTTTCACAGGTTTGCTTTGCCAATAAGATGACATTTCTGTTCTCCAAAAGACAAATATGGGTAGAATAAACTTGGTTAGAACAGCAGTCCCAGATCCAGTCTGAAGCATCTGCCCGAAGCATCCAGACAGACACTGTAATCCCAAGATGTTTGGTCAAAGCTGCTCTGTGGTTTGGGAACACAAGTTCGCCTGAACCTCAGGGCAGTGTTTGTTACCTGGCAAAGGCATTGCAGAGAGCCTTTGAAGCCTTCCTGGATGGAGCAAAAGCACTCCATGCAATTCTAATATTTTATATCTATGTGAGTGAGCCCTAAACTTCTGATAAGGCCCAGTGCGAGAGGGCAGTGAGGCAGTGAGACTAAAGCAGCTTCTTTAAAACACTATACTATCTATGCAAAAACACTTCCATACTAGATCTGTTGAAAGGAAAAAAAAAATATCTGAACGTTTTGTGTCAATGTCAAAGAGTGCAGAGGATGAACTTGCAGGATTATGACACTGTGAGAAAACATTTTAACTGCTAGAACCCATCAGTGTTCCTTTGTGGTTGCAGCTGCTTGCCGTATTCCCGTTTGTTGAATGCTATTTTTCATTTCAGGTACGTTCGCTCTCTTGGAAGACTGAATGTGCTTTGGAACACAGCTATTATTTTTGATCACTTACTCTCACCCAGGATTTAAAAGCAAGGGTGACTTTCTTTGTTCATGTATGTGATGAGGTCTCTTACGTGGAAATTGACCTTGTCACCCATTGTTCTTCTCAGGTTTCAGCTCAGCAACCACACCTTCTGTTAATTACCAGGCAATAGAACATATGACTGTGATGTAATTAGGTAATGAAGATACACAGCATTTTCTTCCCAGATTCAAGAATGTGGCTGCAGTGTTCAAAATGCTTTCATATGTGTCTTTGTCCTGGGTGTAGCATGGTGCCAGTGGTGCTTAGGGACGCAGTACACAGAGAAGGCAGTGGCAAGGCCTTCCCAGCCTGAATGTCCAATGGTGGGTACCCAACATTATAAAAGGAGAAGAGGTGCAGACCAGCAAGGTTTTTCAGGGTGCTTACCTTTGGAGTGCGCCTTCAGAAGCACAGGGGCTAGGATGCCACTTGCCCTGCAAACATCTGCATCTTGAGCCTCCCTATACCCTAGCTCAATCTTTACGCATGTGACTTAAGATCCTCAATAATAATAGGATTGAAGGATACTTCAGTTTGGAAGAGACCCAACCTTTGGCCAGTAGGGTCTTAAAAAACAGGATTGAGACTGCACATCCTCTTTGGATCCCAGCTCCACTGCTGGATTGTCCACAGAGGGAAAATCTTCTGCTTATATCTGGTCTGAAGTACTCTTGTTCATCTTTTGTCCATTGTTCCTCATCCTACCAAGATGAGAAGAATCTAGCCCCATCTCATTAGTCCTGCCCACATAGGTGCTAGTGGTGTATTCACTGCTCCCTGCAATTTAGTGTCAGCTGAAAACTGTACAGAAATTTCTTCAGCTCACTAATAAAGATGTTTTCCTCTCTCCCCACAATAAAGGTATTACTATTAATTATGCTAAATCAGACTAGCCTAAGCAGTGCTCTTTCACCCTGAGTTCAGCCTCACAATTACACAGGGAGTGAACAAATATTATATCCTATTTGGTTTTGAATTTAAAATCTAATATCATTGAAGGTCTTTTTGATTGAGAGAAACAGCACAGCATACTGCTGACTTTTTTCCTGTTCATTTTTAAAAAGCCTTCTTTCTTCTCCCACTTTACTAAAGTAATCTAATCTTGTCAGTGTCTCGAATCTTTCTTTTTGTTCTTGCAGTGTCCTCTGGGAGGTGGGATAATACCTGATTCACCCCAGTGTCCAACAAAGGACAATTGATAGGTGTTCTTTTTCTGTATTATAATATATTTCTTATGCATCCCATTAGGTGTCTAATTTAGTAAATCATTGTTTCATGTGATAGAGAAATTCTTATGGATCTCATCTTGCTGGATGCCTTTCTTGGCCAAAGTTGGTGAATTTTAAATTCCAGAGAGTGAGCAGTAATGTTTATGTGAATACACTTGTATACACATGCAAGCACATACACATAGAAGAATTATTTTTTTTCCTTCTGAAGCATAAAATTTTACATATAGGAATGTTTTCTCCAACTGGTATATTATTTCTGCTTTTGCTTTTTAGAGTTATAGTTATATAATGGTCATATTGTCTCTTCACATGGCCTGTTATTTATTTATTTGCTTTTTTGTTTGGCACCACTGAGATGAAAGCCCTGTTCTGGGATATAGTGGTAGATTGACAAAGGGAAATAACATCATGTGGATGTTGCAAAATCTGGAAAAATATGAGAAAAAATTTACACTTTGGCATTGAAATAGGGAAAATGTAAAGTAATCTGAAATGGAGCGCACACACATTCTCTGTGGGTGAGAACAATGTGGGAAGCATGGAGCTAGAGGAGTGAGTAAGGCACTGTTGTCAATGCTGAATTATCAATGACTATGCTGTATTCCCTGCACTGCCTGAGCAAAGAACTATGTCTTGGAAAGAGGAGAAAGCAGACACTGCCTGGAGTAGGAGGCACCTACTCCAGGTAAACTTCTGCATTCAGGGCTTGGCAACATACTTCTAAAAACTATTAAGAGGCTGGGTGGAACAGCCAAGTGATGAGGGTCTTTGGGGACTGGCTGATGTGGAACCTATGAAATTGTGAAGACTGAGATCCTGGTTAAGTACCAGGGGTGTGATTGCAGCCTGTCTGTCTTCAAGGCAGAGGTGGAGGAGCCTGTGGCTGAGTTACAGACTTCAGGTTTACTGCTGACAGCTCTCAGCTTATGAATTTTCTGCATTTATTATGGAGAAGACTAAAATGTGTGTTCACACTTGGTCTGCTAAAGCCCTGCTGGGCTTTCAGAAGGGAAAACTGATCCATAAATAAAGAGAACTCCTTAGAGGATGAGTATAGAATAAAGAGACAAACATTTAAAACAAAACAAAGCTGAACCTTCTGGGACTGTTGAAAACATTCTCAAGCCTTGGGTTTTGCAAGGGACTGCAGTGAATGATGTGGTATGTCTGCCTTTAACCTGTACAGCTTATTAACAAATGCAGGCACAATATAAAATCTCTGCTGGTTGTTTCCATCTGGGAAACAGGGAAGGTGGTAAATTTGTCAGAAGATTTTATGAGGCATTGCCAGCCATTGGGTCTCAAAGAGCATGAGCTGCATGGACTCCTGTGGGAGTCTAGCAGTTGTGCTGGCCTGCATGTGGGAGTGTATTTGAGAGCTGGCCGGTCATTTCAGAGGGAGGGGAAGACAACCGTGGGTGCCACAGGCATTGCTTCTGCAACAGATGGAGATTGTCCCTGATCTGGCATTCTTTTTTACCAAGACAGAAGTGTGGTAGATTGGTACTGAGCAGGAGTGTTGCTGTCTTCGTACCATTTCTTTCACACCTCTCAAATGTTTCTTGGAATGGATTATGAGACACAAAATTTGTTTGCAGATGGCAGCTTTTGCTGTATCGCTGTGCAAAGGATGTTTACCTGGTTGTCTCTTTCTGCACAACCCTTTTTAACCACCTGGCATTAGGATTTTGCTGTAAACTGATGTATGCAACCTCTCATCTTTGGGCTCACTCTGTTAAGTTAGGCTCTTATCCAAGCAAACACTTTACTGTGTATTTGAAGATAAGCTTCCTACCCTCACTGAAGTCATTAAGACTGCTTGGGTTATTAGTTTTGGTGTATATGTGCATACACACAACTAGCAATGTTGCTTAGTGGCTATGAGAAAATACTTCCCCCTAGGTAGATTGCTGACAAAACACAAGGCAGGGGGCTCTGTCTGTAAAAAATCATGTAGTTACAAAAACTCTTCCCCTTCAGCTTAGCCTGACGAAATCTGTGGCAACCCTCCAGATGAAGACTGGAAATGTTTTCCTTCCTTTTTTAGCTAACTAGGTTTGTGTGTGTGCCACTGGCACTTTATATCATTCTAGTATATTTATACTTTCAACTTATTGATTGGTAGATGGGATGATAGCCTTTTGGATTTATTTTGCTGCTCATTTATAATTAATTTGGCACAGGCATAAAAAAAATCAACCTTTATTCATTTACCATCTATTCACCATGATTGGTTTTTAGAAGGCTTAAAATACAAGAGCCCTGCACTGGGCAACTAGCCGACATGCGAGTGGTTCCAGACGTGTTGCCATAAGACCTGGCTGTAAATGTTATCTGCATTTTCTGAAAAGGGGGTGTACTCTTGGGTCACCTGTACACATGTGAGGACCTTCAGCCATCCTGGTGAGTGCCTGTGCAGGGCTGCCAAAGTGTTAATCATTGTGGCTTCCCCCAGTGTGTGGTATGGCCCTGCTGGAGGGAACTGAAGGCAGAGGACTGTTGTTTTGAGGACATCACTGTGTCCTTGCAAGATCTTGAGGATGATCTGCACTGGCTGAAGCAGGAGGCCATGAGATAAGGATGGCCAGATAAGTGAGTTTAGGGCTCTTGCAGAGAAGGCAAACCTGCTGCTTTGCTCATTGGTAGTCCTGTTGCTGGAGCTGAGTGATGGAATTGGAGAATAACCTGAGTCCTGATCACTCATACTTCACTGGGCTGATCACACACAGTTCATAGGGAGTATTCTCTGTATCACTTTCCCCAGCTGCCAGTAACAACTGCCTGTAATTTACCTTGACAACTACAGCAAGTACGAGCATTTAATTCAAAATGACAATTTAAGTTTTTAAGCAGTCCACCTGCTCTGCAATCTCCCAAATGCAATCTTTTGTGTGTGCTTAAAATCTGCCTCTGCCACTACTCAAATATATTTATAGGCTACTGGTGGGCTGCCTATGAAAATTCTCATCCCACAGTTTTTCCTTCAGGTTGATGAATGCTTCTATGTTTTATGAAGGTTAATGCTACAAAGAGAGAGAAGCAGCTGCTCAGGATAGGATTGTAAATGCCTGCTAACCCCCTTAATCTGTGATCTCAGTAATGCATTCACTGCACACTGTAGAAGCACAGTTCCGTATCACTCATGCAGAATCAAAGGGTTGTTTCCCTTTCCTTGATCCTTGCAGTATATCCACCTATGTCTCCTTTGAATCAGTCCTCCAAATTATCTTCTGCAGTATTCCAATCCTGTCCAAAAAAAAAGGAAAAAAAAAAAGGCTCAGTTCCCCCTATTTTCCTGCCCCCCTCTTCCCAGTGTGCAAGTGTGCCCAAGATGAATCACTGCATAATTATATTCCTGTTGCTTGTATCCTTCCGTTGGCTCTCCCTTCTTGTTTCATGCTCACTTGCCAATCAAGCCTAACGTTTGGGGCCTGGTTCTTTGCTGGGGTTCATTAACCCCAGGGAAGACCTTCAGCAGCAACGTAGGGGACATCGGCAACTCTTCAGCCCATGTCATGGTCCTAGAGGGCAGGCTCAGAACAGCTTTGCAGGTGCACCATCCTGTAATTTGCCTTGAAACACTGAGCTGGTTTAGGGTCCTGGCCACACTGTGGCTTTGAACTGGTGTCTGAGGTGAGAGAAGAGTTTATTTGCTTTTTCAACTGCACAGGCAGGCGTGAGCCTTGTGTATCCACAAGATAAGCTCATTTGACCAACCAAGAACACAGCCCTGTTTCTATAACAAATACTCTTCACCTGTAAAATTTTGGGACTGTAGCTTACAGATTGTAACACTTGCAGAGTCTGCCTAGCAGCTATTTGCACATCAGCACTTGTGTGCTAATGTAAACTAATTCTTATAGCCATAGTGGTACAAAACAGTGACTGGGAGGTGTAGCGGCTGCTCTGTACTTCTGCATATAGTACTTCTCCCAGGATGTTTAAAGGAGCCATGCCTATGTGCGGTTTTGACATGTAAACCCTATGTGTTGTTTCTCCTTTCTTCTATGGAGGTGGAGTCTGCCATCTCTTTGTATTGCAGGCATGTCTCACTCTACTGTGAGTATGTAATTTTGGTTAAATCATAATTCTGTTTTTGCACAGGGGAATGTCTTGTGGGAGACTGAGCTGTGTCTGTTTCTGGAAATCTGGCACTGGGGCTGACTTGATGTGAGATGTAATGCTGGTTTACTTTGTAGAGGTGCACTCAGCCAGCACCCTATTTGCTTTGTAGTTCTTAAAGAAATATGAGACACGCACAATGGGTGTTTCTTTCAGTAGTGCTAAGATATGGCGATGAAAAGCTAGCCTGAAAATACACTTGCTTCAAAGAAATACCAGCCCAAAATGTGCTTTTGCAGAGATTGAAATTTAGTCAGCTTAATTAACATTTTGACAGCTAAATATTAGCACTTCTATTTACAGGGACAATGGCCAGGTAATAGGATATCGAACGTTGTCGTTCTGATCTGCAGATTGTGCCCTACCTCCAATTCCACCCGCTCCCTTTGATCTCGCTACTTTGCTCAGCCTGCAGTGTAATAAGGGCATTCTTGCAGTGTTGGAGGACATCGTCTAACAGAGCCAGCCTCCGTTAGAGCCAGCCTCAGGGACCACCCTCTCAGCGGTTGTCAAAGCTTCTTTGCACCCTTAGGTCCCCACCCTTGCAGAGCTGTGTAGAGACACCAGCACCAGCCAGCATCCCTGCTTTCAGGAGCGACTGTGTTTCCTGGTGGAGCTGTGGCCTTTTTCTCTCCTTGCTCTGGCTGTGCCTCACCTCTGGATGTCACTGCTTCCTGCACCTGGTTTCAGGCATTCCTGCTGCACCGCTCTCTTTTTTTCTGGCCCTGGGCTTTCTGGTTGCAGAGCACTGAACTGCCTAGGCTGCAGTTTGACCTGCTGCTTTTCCCTGCTCCTGTTGGTTTCAGCTGTGTCTGGGCTGCTCGTTTTTCTGTTTAGGTTTATGTGATGACTTCTTTTCTGTTTTTTATTTTTGTGCTGCAAGACCCATTAACGGGTTTACTCTGTTTCATAGCTGTAAGGTCTTCTAGCCCCAAGTGACCATGTGACACCAGCACCTCTGCCAACACAACACCCGGGCTTTCTGTGGAGCAGGGGTCTCTGCTTCCTGGAAGGCAGGTGTCCTGCTTTGCCTTGCTCTGTGGCCGCTTCCAGCAGAGGAAGGCAAGGCGCGGGAAGACAGCAGTGCTCAGTTCTTCCCGCAGTGCTGTGCCCTCTGCAACACCTCGCAGAGCTGGCTAGGAGAGAGGAGCATGTTGTGTCCTCCCCTGCAGCACACGCTCCCTCCAGGGTGTGCTGGGCACCATCCTCCCCCTGCTCCACCCTGCCCAGTGCGTGATTTTCCCAAATAGATACAATACGGTTCTTAATGCCTCATTCGTATTCAAAGAATACTTTCCTGCTCCTCACTGGAAGGATGATTAATACTGCATTGCCTAGCCAGTCACACTATCCCCAGTAGAGCTATAAATAAATACCACCCAGCAGTTGCATAGTGCAAGCCCTATTTTATTATTTTCCATTCATAATACAAAATATGAGAAGTGACTGCCATTTAGAGAAGAGGCTGAGTAACAGCTATAGTAGGCACCTCACTCTTTCATCCTCCAACATCCAGGGGGCAAAGAAATCCCACACTTATTCTTCTTTAAGTTTTACTGTTCTCTAGTTGTGATGGCTATTTGTTCATCTAGTTGGCTTGGACACATGATTAGGTGTGCAATGTGCTTCATGTGCGCCCAGGTAGGAAGGCTTTTCTAGTTAAAAATGAGGTGAAAACCCTCTACCAGGACTTGCTACATGCAGTGGTAAATTGGTTTCTTAGCCAAAATGCAAACAACTATTATGGTTGCCATGGTATCTTCATTTCTTATGAAACAGAAGTACCTTCCAATGTTTGGTAAGCAGTTTTGGTTCAAAAAAAAAAAAAAAGATAAAATATTTTAAAAATGCTCCAGTTTTGAATACTAAAAATGCCAGGGAAGGACTGACTCCCTTCACAGGAAAGATTTCCACTGACATTTTACTAATTTATTTAAGATCTGGAGACCTTGTTTTAGGAAAACTTAAATCATGAGGACTATTAAACACCAAGCTTTAGAAATTCCCACCCAAAAGTAATTTTCACCTGGCTTTATTAATCTGAGCTCCTCAGCTGTGAATTGTTCCAGAGGGCAGGTGGCTGGGGGAAGGGATGCGGGAGAGGGAAGGGGCTGGTGTATCTCCCATGTGGGATAGGGTTGGGTGAGGGGGATGGTCGTGTAGATGCCTCTGTGTGGAGAGAGGGTGGGTCAGGCTCAGGGTGTGCTGCCAGGGTGGGCACAAGCCCTAGCCCAGCAGAGAGCTGCCTTATGAAGTCTTGGGCTGCTGCATGCTGTATACCAGCCCCTCAGTGGAACCGTAAAGCTTTGCAAGCGAAATGCAGTTTTTCTTCTGTTGCTGTCAGTGTGTTGCTCAGGGACTTGGGAAAGGCTTTCACTGCTGTTATATGAATGCTTCCAATTAGGCAGGTTTTGTTTTCATACAGCTGCTAGCTTTCTGAAACGTACTAGGAAAAAATATCTGCCATGATGGCATTATTCACCAAAGCCTAGTTTTCATCAAATATAGCTCACAAGAAACTTGCAGTAACTACATGATTTGTTGGAAAAAAGTTCTAAGCTCTTAATAAGATTCTTCATAGGATTCATTTCTTTGTTTGTTACACAAAAACCTAGACATCTCTAAAAATGAAATCCCCCCGACCACTTGAACACAAATTGTTTTATGATCTTTTTGAGTGATAATTTTTCCAGCTCACTATGGCACTTACTTAATGATTAAGTGAAATGACTTAATTGGTCCAAGTAAAGACATACTTCTATAAAAATCAACCTATTAGTATGTCCTTGTAGGATTGTAGTCTTTATGGTTTTGCTGTAGGAAGCCAAACAGAGAACTAATAAAAACATTGTTGAAGAAATAAATTAGAATCATTATAAAGATTTACAAAAATAAATTAGAGCGAGTATTAGCTTGATTTTGTGGAAGCCTTTGTATGCTGATCATATATTTAATTGCTAATTCCTCATTGCTAGAAGCTCCTTCTTACTAGCTTTTGGAGAAAGATGATCTTTTTTTTTTTTTTCCAGAATGCCTAGTAAACTGTAGAGCAGTCATGAGCAAAAATGGGAAACTAGGAAAACCATCAGAAAACAGGCCTATAGAGAAATATCCTAATGACTCAATAATCACTTATTCAACTTTTTGGCCCCCTATTCTGAGAGGGGGGGAAGAAGGTTGTCAGGTACACATCCCTATTATTCCAAAATCAGGGCTATGTCTCTTTAGAGTTAGAAGACTTTGTCAAATGGGCTTGGGGCTGGAGGGTGAGGGGACTTCTCACCTAAGCTCTCACACCTCTGTTTTTCTTCCCTTTGCTTTAGTAACGTAAAGCACAGAGGTTTTCTCTCCACTGCACAGATTTCAGGACCGGTGCTGCTGAGGACACTGCAAGCCCTCAGAAAGGCCAGTGCTTTTGTAGGGGCCAGTGAGATGCCTGGGATGCATTACTCCATGTCATGCATGGCAGGTAATCTCATCATGTTACTGCTCTTGGTTAGGGTTTATCCTGGTACTGTTAGAAGGACTGCCATGCCAATACTTCAGGCTCTTGCTCCAATAATCGTGAGGTGAGGTGCAAGATCATCTCTAGACTGTCCATCCAAAGAACCTGATGCAGCAAACGCTATGGCTTTCAAAACTTTAGTCTCTCCTTAGGTTTCATCTGCTGGCCCTTTTTGTGAGATTTCTGCTGCTTCCTGTTAAGTAAATGGCATCTGTCAGAAGAAGAGGCATGTTCCTGTGTAGGAATTTTCTGCCTTGTCAGCAGGAAAAGAGGCAGACCCTGCCTAGCTGGACCCTAGAGGGCACCCAGCTCTTCTTCAATCGTTGCTAAAGATTCTGACTTTTTGTGTGGCTGCAATGTGAAAAGTCCCCACATCTGTGATGACACTGGCCAGGTTTAAAGTGAAGATTTTGTCATCCTGACTTGCCTTTTCTGCCCAGTTGGCAAGACAATACGATAATCTTGGATGAGCACTAAATAATATTTGTTTCTGAATGTGACAAAGACAGCAATATCAAGGTGGCCACTTGGAGGCAACTCTCAGAGGATGTGCAGCTGGGCTTGGGAATACCCTTAAAATGTCAGGTCAGGCTGCCAAAGTGAATTCCCTCCATGACCGACAACGCACACTGTGCCCACCCTGTTCCCTGTTTACCTGTGACAATTCTGTGGCTTGCATTCCCATTGAGGGGCTCCTTTCCCTGTAAGACAGAGCAAGGGAAAGCAAGGAAAGTGTGCAATTATGCAAACTTGCAAAGCAGGAAAAGCAACAGCATGAACCAAGTACTAACTCGCTTGGCTGAAGCATTTTGCTGATTAAGCAAACAGAACGTCCTGAAAACATTCCCAAGTGCAGGCCCAGAATTCTTTTTGTCAGACAGCATTTAAAATTAAAATCGTTAAGTCCAGCAGAGGAAAATTTAAGTGGGTCTGCTCATTTTTGTCAGAGGTAGCCAGAGAGTCCTTAATAAGAAACCGTATCTCAGCTGTGGCCTCAAAAACCTACCGGTGATCCATATGGCATTTTTTTATTTTCTGAGCCCTTTGTATATACTCAAGGGTATTAAGCTAAATTATTGCCCAAGGCCAGATACTGGTGGATACCATTTATAGAAAAATCCATCAGCTGGATGTTTTCCACACTTGTGGCTGGAGGTTGCATGTCCTTCCTTCTTTGAAGGAAGGATGCATGTTTGGTCGTTTATTAGGATGCTTATTTAATTCAAATAGGAAAAGAATCAGAATCAGGGCTGAACTAAGTAGTTCTGCTAAAACCAGCTTTGTGAATAGCAAGTGCATGCATGACAAGTACACAGGTATGCAGATGAAGACTGTGAAATATTTTTCCATGCTCTTTTCCCTTGTACTCCAGCCTGGTTTCACACAGGGACACATATTTTATTGCTAATATTACTTAATAGGCTACATACAAGTCAAGGTCTTCATCAACCTAAACATTTTACTTTACTGCCAGTGAGCAGTAATTCTTAAATACATCATCTTTTTTTCTTCTCACCTTCTGTCTGCTCCATCCATTTCTTGGAGACATGTGTGACTATGTATTACATGTGTCATGGTAGATCCTATTCCCTTTTCAACCTAATATATGTTATTACAATTCCAGTGTTGGTTCTTGCATTTCAGCTATAAAGCTCTGCAATATTTATCCTCAGCTGTAGGAACTAAAGCACTTCAATTTTTATCCCCTAAAAACCTGCATGTTACAGGTGCAGTACATATTCATATGCATTAGAAAATCCTGGATATTGGGCTGCTTGATGTTTAAGAATATGTACTGCACCTGGCCAATTAACTTTTTAAATGAAGATTTGGATAAAATAACACATTAGAAAGAAAAGAATCCCTCTTTCTGTATCTTTTTTTTTTAATAAAAACTATTATCTCCCTTGATATTACATTTTAAGAATTTAAAAGCAAAACTGTTCAGTCTTCTGATCATAGCTTTGTATTTGATCTCTGACAATGTATTATTGATTTCCAGTATGTGAAAAATATCTAAAATGTCTGCAATAAAATTGCAAAGAATAAAAATGCTTTCACTGCTTTTGAAATTAGAACCGATGTTATATGCATTTTGTTGCAGGCATTTGAAATTTGATAAGTAGGTTAAGTAGTGGGAGGAATATTACAGAAAATGATTGCATTTCATCGTAAGTTAAATTAGTATAAAATATAGTGTAATTAGTATAGAAATGAATAAATTCTGCAATTAAATACCAAAATACACTAATCCGTTGCTAAATGCTGAGAAACAGATAAAGTAAAGGTTAAGTCTGACCTATAACAACCACCTCCTGTAAACCCCTGACAGTAACTCTTCCTTTAGTTAAGGGATCACCAATTGCATCCTGGGTAATAAAGATAATTATCTCCGCCTTTATTTCTCAATTAAAGTGTCTTTTTGCAGCCTTAATCCCAGACTGATAGATGACAGCACAAGGTATTTACCTATTTATAGAGAGCCAGGACTGGTCTGCTGTTCTGGGGCTAGGAAGGAAACAGTCTCCGTATTTCTCCCTGCCGTCCTCCATTCTGGAGGGAAAGAGTTGTAGAGGGGCAGCAGGGAGATTGCAGGTTTGGAGTTCATCTCACGTGGACTTGACTACAGCAGCAGGCAGGCTCGGAATTGCCTGCTTAGGCTGTCTTTGCAGCCAGTGGGTAGCAGCAGGCAGTTTGTGGCATCCCTGTGGTGGGGAGAGCCACATCTCCCTGCAAGCTGTCATGGAAGACGAGGCAACAGTCTTGCAAATTGCTTGCTACACCTGGGCAGCACATCTGACATCAGTATCCCTCCCAGATTTGTGTTCTTGCTTTGGGTTGCTGCTCATGAAGCCCAGCTGTCCTGCACCCTGCTGGCAAAGCTGTGGGTGCATGGCCCTGCTTCCTGGGCTAGAGCTGCATACAGGTGCCTTGGGGTGTGTGGGCTTTCCCCAGAGACAGGTATTGGCTCTTTTTCATCTGGAAAGGTTTTCAGTTCTGGAAGAATCTGAAATTTTGTGGTTTTGTTTGTTTGTTTTCTTGAGAGAAAACCTGTGTTTCTTCTTTTTCTCCTGAGAGTAGTTCTAGTTGGTATTGCTATTGCACAGTGTATGATATTGCCCCTCCATCCTGGCCCTTTCTGAATGGAGTTCCCAGGGGAACCAATCTTCTCACTGTCTGAGCAATGCTGCAGGCAACTTTCTAACACAAATCAGTGCCTATTTCCCTCCTCCCAGCCCCTTAAAGTGCCATCTCATGCACATTCACATTTGTGTTCCTCCTTATTTTCTTTATGTATTGGAGACAACAAAACAACTCTTGTCCTCTTTGGCTGTATGTTTGTATACCAGTGGGAGCAGTAGTGACTGGACAGTTTTGATTCACTTTCAGTTACATGTGGAATCCTTTCACAGACCCCAGAAAAGCACACACTAGCCAGCAACTTCGCTTATTTGCTACCTTGTTCCTAAGTTCTGCTGCCAGCTCTGCCTGGTACAAGAGAAATTGTGTACTCTGGATTTTCCGCCTTCACAATATTTATTGGCAGTCTCTCTCTCTGAGTATAGACAGCAGCCTGTCTAAGGGATAGCTGAGCTTCCTCTGGGGTGCCTCTATACCCCCGGCACTAAAAAAGTAATCTTTATTATTATTATTTTTTAGTGATTTCTAATGTATATTCAACTGAAAATTAGCTGATATAAAAGATTCAATTAGCAGAGAGTAAACACTCTCTTGACTTTGTGACGACTATCTCGTCTCTCCACTAAGTACAGAATTTAATCAGACGCAATTGCTTTTCCCCCCATAGTTTTCTTTCCATTATTCTCCTTAAAGAAAGGATAGTAAAAGTATATACCTGTGCTTTTATATAGCTGGTGCTGTTCTGAGCTTGTCCACTCATTTTTGAGAACGCTTATAATATTCAAGGGGGTCCTTGTTTCCTCAGGGTTTGGCTGAGTTTGTATTGCACCAGGTTTCAAAAATACATGATTTGTCCCTCTCCCTTTGGCCTTCTTTTGTGGTTTTTGGTTTGGTTTGGTTTTTAAAAAATAAACTGCACTTTACCCTCTCTTGCCACCAGTATAAGGCACTTTTAATTAGATTAATAGTAGTATGAATAATGTTAGTAGTAATAGTAGTAAATGTTTTGCTTTACTTGGCCAAAAAACAAGGTGGCTGTTCCGTATAGAGCAATTTTGTGGTGGTTGCTCTTTTCAAGGGGAAAGTGAGATCTGCAGCAGTGTATAATTGACTATATTACATATCATTTTCTCGTTTCCAAGAAGCAGCTAAGAGAAAGAAGACACTGGTCTGCAAAGTTAAGATAAAGAAAGAAAATAAATCTATCTATACTAGGTAACTAATTTTCCATGAAAATCTGTTTTTCTTGTCTTAATGCAGTTAGCTTTCTTTAGCTTTGGGAGTTTGTGACTATGTAAAATAACAAGATCATACATAGATTAGCATAATAGCAATTGAACAATAATGTTTTTTAATAGATCATTTAGTAGTGCTTTGATGTTTTTAACAATCCCTAATGGTGCAGCATTAGAAATGATTTTCTAAGTGCTCAGAAATGAGACCTGAAAAAGAAAAAAAACGTTGCTGTCATTATAGAGAAGGCACCTATTGATCCCTGTCACAGAACTGGGATGCTATCTCACCCTGTAGTTCTGAATAAATAATGGCCTTTGACATAATGCAGCACTGGACAGGTTAGAAATAGCAGCTAGCCAGTGAGAAAGGCTGAGATATAACGGCTTTTCAGCTAAAATGAAGCTGAGAACTGCTGGGATGGGATCACTTTTCCACTCCGTTTCTGGCACAGGATTTAACCAGAATGACATTTATTTGAAAAATTGCCTGAGGGATTATTGCTGAAGAGGTTCTTGTAATCAGAGAATAAGGGATCTTAGACACTGTAGAAGTCCCTGAACAGACTGGATCCTGCAGATGTGCCCCATGTTCTGGGACTGGATTTACCATACATGACTCCAGTGACAGGAGGGAGCTGGCTCAGCCCAAGCAGGTCAGCTGTTGCTGTGTGGTAATCCAATGCAAGGCATGACCATCAGGTGGTCACAAGCTCTGCAAGTGCCCTGCGAACCCTGGGAAGGTGGTTTGTGTGCATATGAATGTCACTTTTTGGGACGAGCTTCAGACATAATGTCAGAGGATTAAATACCACAGTATGCATTTGCAAGTCACTGCCAGGGTTGTCACTTTACTATCATCCATGTTGCAGCTCTAAGTGCTCTGGTGGTCCCAGCTGAAAGCCTTTGGGCTTTTGCTACAAGCCATGGTCCCTGTTTTTTTTTTCCTGACACAGGCCTGTAATGGAGATGTCCCATAGATCAGTAGTGGTGATACTGCATGTCTCTGATTGGTCATGACAGTTTATGCTCTTCCTTTTGGAAGCACAGGTATCTTTTCCTTACAGAAGGATTAAGGAATTGAAAGAAAAGGTTTTCAAAGTATCAACAAACACAACAGGCCACTTCCTTGAAGCACCTGAACAGGGTCTGTGTGGTGGTCTGAACCACTTCCCACTATGCTTTACACTGTCTGCATGAACCACCTTTCTGGCCCTTTACCATGCAGAGTCCGTAAGAGCTGAACTGAGATAACAATTACCATTGACTCTTACCAGAACAAGGAGGTCTTATGTGCACAGAGATAAGTAGGTCCAGAGATAAGAAATCAGTAAAAACCAATTGCTAAGAATTAGATCCTGGGATTCAGAATTCACCACTCATTCAGTGGTGAGCCAAAGCTGCTGGAAGGTTGGTAATTTCCCAGAAAAGCAGAAAGAAATGGTTATGGTTTTTAATTACTTACAATATGTCTCAAAAAACCTGATGTGCCAATGTCCTTTCATTATATACTTGGGCATGAACTTTCATAAGAGGTCTCCATAGTCCTTACAGAACCGAAAGCCAAGATCAAACAGAGCCAAGAGTTAGATGAATTCCATCAAACAAGTCATAAGGCTCAATGTGGAATCCTCTGAGAACAAGAATTTTCTATACTAGGAATTTTAAAATCTAGATTTAAAAATTATACATACATTTTTATACTGGTTTCACCATCAGAATGTGTCTCTGCAGCAGCAATCAAAGCCTTAGGAGATATATCTGTAAGTCAATGTTGGGAATCATTTAAAGAAAAAGACTGCAAATGTGATATTTATATCCTCACAGACTATCTTTAGATACCATTTGTCATGTTCTTGCACAGTGTCTCACAAATCTCCTATTTCTGAAACAGCAATATTCCACACCTCATTCTTTAACTTTGGGAAAATACGGAAAGCTCCTGAAGTAATTTTCATTCACTTCATAGAGCAATAACATCAATGCCAGTAAAATACAGTTGAGCCATCTTGTGCTTCATCAAAGACGCTTTTGGAACAGCTCCTTCACATCGGCTGTGAAATGCTTGCAAAGATACTAGGTTGCCAGCCTTATTGTTTTCTGTAGGATGGGCAGAGGAGCACACCATACTTGGGATCTGCTGCATATAGAAATAATGTCTTCCTGCATCACAGTGTCTCTGTGGGGTGGCAGAGAGTGTGCAGGAAACACTAGAAAGAGTGAGCGAGAGACTGAAATCGTATGTAGGGCTGATACTGTGTCTGTGAATGGAGAAGGAGACACAAGGAAATGCCAGAACAGACATAAGGACAGGGTATAGCAGTTGTGCGTGTGTCAGGGGAGAGTGTGGCTTTTTACAGAATAAGGAGAAAAAAACAGAGAAAAGCACATACAATAATTCTGCATGGAAAGTATACTCCTGCTACTGCATAAGAGGGGAAAGAGCAAAGCAAATTTGAAGGACCATGCAGGGCTGAAGATCAGCATGAGTGGGAGAGAGCTGTTAGGAAGTGTGTGGTGATCTCAGTAAAAGGTATTTACTGACCCTCAAAACTGTGATTCCAGGACAGTTTGTGTAAGAGTTTTTTTAATGGCAATGAGTGTGGGCTGCAGATGAAGATAAAACAGAAGATAAAAAATGAATGGGAGAGGGAGGAAGATAGGCATCAGTATGTAAGTGGGTTATTTTGAGGGCTAAAGAAGTTTATGAGGAAGACCAAGGTCATCAGAACAAAATTCATGCTTAGCTAGACCAAGGCAGTTTGGAAGAGCAGTAAAGATGTTGGTAACACAGGAGAGGTAAAAGTATTCCAGCTATTTCTATCTTCTGTGCTTGGAAGAAGCTGCATGAAATGCTGTCTACTTTGTTGAAAACCAATGATAAATCAACTGGAATTTTCCGTCAGCAGTCTAAGTAATTTGCTCCCATGATCTTAAAAACAAGAAAGAAGTAACTCCCCTGCCTCATCACGAAAGAAAATATTTAATTGATGGTATAAAGAAATTCTATTAAAATAGTTGGAACACTGATTAAATATCTGAAGACTGGAATCTGGTTATTAGTAGGTAAACAAGATGACCCAGAAAATTATAGATCACTTGACCTGACATCATTCCTGAGCAAAATAATGGAAAAATTGGTGTAAGATTCAATTAGTAGAAAAATAAAGGGCAGGAATATAATCAATGTCAGCCAACACAGTTTTGTGAAAATTGAACTTTTCAAACAGAATTTCTTCAGATTATGTTTGGTTGATGAAGGTAGCTATGGAGGTATAAGATTCTTTGTAATGATTTTTGTCTTATACCATTGTCTTTCTGAGGCAGAAACACATGCTATTCCAGGCTGAAAATGTGTAGGCACTAAGAACTGGCTAGCTGACACAAGTGGTTTCTAGGGGAATTTATCATAAATATGGGTCATTTCAATGTGTTTTTTAAAATTTGGTATTGACCCTATACTGTATCTTTCCCAATACCTGAAGGAAAATACAAACATTCTGAAAAATACAGTTGACACCAGGGAGGGGGGAAATTACTGTGCAAAAGGAGCAATCAGCATTATTCAGCAAGCCATTTGAAGACATACGGATTGGTAGTGTTCAGTGGAAGGCTGTGCATGTATGGACAAGGAACGGTGGCATGAACTGCAGAGGGTGGGATTGCAGCCTGGAAAGAAGTTTGGGGATCAGAGTGGATAAAACAGCTGAAATATGAACATGCAGTTAATGCCACAGCAGGTGGATCTAATGTTGTCTTTGGAGATATATGCAGCTGAGAAATAAAGACTAGAAATATGATACTGCTAAATTCAATACAGGAATACAACATTTGTCCATGACCACAGGACATACTGCAGAAAAGAGATAACGGTGTGGGAGTCAAGGGGGTAGGGAGAGAGAGACAAAACTGTCTTGAAATGCAGAAAAAGGGCCTTTCTTTTGCTTCAGTGTTTGAAAACGTTGTTTGAATTACATGCAGGTATGAATTTTAGAAAGGCTGAGCTCTGCTGAGATGCCTTTAACAGGTCTTCGTTCAGAAAGTGTGACCTTACTTCATTATAAAATAGTTCCTTCCCTAGGAAAAGGATGCAAAACTTAATTACCTTTCACTCTGACTGAGGATTGTCACTTTAAGCATTAATTCAGATCATCTGGCCTGATAGTCCCTGTGCAGGCAAGCTTGGAAAACGTTCAAGAGATCTCATTTGTCTCCTCCACACAAGTAACATTAGAGCAGAAGTAGCAGAAGGGAACTCAAGGGAAAAGCTATAGATATCCTCTATCTGGCCTTCTCTAAGGCCTTTGACACAGTTCTCCACAACAGAGAAGATCCCTTCTCTCTAAATTGGAGAGATATGGGTTTGATGGACTGTTTGGTGGATAAGGAATTGGTTGGATGACCACATCCAAAGGGTAATGGTCAACAGTTCAATGTCTAGGTTGAGACTGCTGACAAGCGGTGTTTCTCGAGGGTCTATATTGGGATGAGTAATTTTTCAGATCCTTATCAATGACATACATAGTGGGATCTAATGAACCTTCAGCAAGTTTGTGAATGACACCAAGCTGACTGGTGCTTTTGACATGCCTGAAGGACGGGATGCCATCCAGAGGGGCATGGACAGGCTTGAGCAGTGAGCCCATGTGAACCTCATGAGGTTTGACAAGGCCATGTGCAAAGTCGTGAACCTGCACTGGGGCAACCCCCAGTATCAATGCAGGCTGGGAAATAAAGAAATTGATAGCAGCCCTGACGGGGGGACTTGGGGGTAGTTATGGATGAAAAGTTGGACATGACCTGGCCATATGCACTTGCAGCCCAGAAAGCCAACTGTATCCTGGGCTGCATCACAAGAAGTGTGGCCAGCAGGTTGAGGGAGGTGATTCTGCCCCTCTACTCCACTGTGGTGAGACCTCACCTGGAGTCCTGCATCTAGCTCTGGAGTTCTCAGCACAAGAAAAACATGGACCTGTTAGAGTGGGTCCAGAAGAGGGCCACAAAAATGATCAGAGGGATGGAAGACCTCTCCCGAGACAGTTGCGGTTTAGCCTGGAGAAGGATCCAAGGACACCTTGTTACAGCCTTTCAATACTTCAAGGGGGCTTATAAAAAGAATAGGAATAGATTTTTCAGTAGGGCCTATTGCGACAGGACAAGGGGTAATTATTTTAAAACTCTTTTGTTAGAATCAGGCTAGATTCTCCTTACTGAAGAAATTTTTTACACTGAGGGTGGCAAAGCACTGGCCCAGTTTGCCCAGAGAGGTCGTAGATGCCCCATCGCTGGAAACATTCAAGGTCAGCTTGGATGGGGCTCTGAGCAACCTGATCTTGTTGAAGATGTCCCTGCCCATTGCAGAGGGGTTGGACTAGATGACCTTTAAAGGTCCCTTCTAACCCAAACTCTTCTATGAACAGTTAGAAGTCAGATCAGAAATTCAGGCTAGAAGAGAGGTAGATGTCTTTTTAACCCTGTTGGAACAAAGCCATGAAAGAAATGCTGTTTCTCTTGTGCTGTCTTTGAGAAAAGATGGGAGGCTTTTCTGGAAAAGGTACCAAGAGTCAAAATAATTTGGGGGGCTCCATATGCGGATAAGTATGAAACATTAAGCAACTTGGGATATTCAGGAGATCCTTACCATATTTAATCCTAAGTGTGGTAGCTAAAGAGAAGCTCATTGGCCAGTGAAGCATGTAAGGAAAGAGAAACACTAGGAGTCCCAGTCAGAGGTAGTGTTGAAAGAGATGCCATAAATGCTAAAGCCATGCATTTGCTTACAATCAAGGAGACTGGAGCTGAGCAAGGATATTTGGCTGTGTTACATTGACCATGGCTCAGAGACCTACCAAAAGGGTTTGGTGTACCAACCTGTCACTCTGCATTAATCTTTATAGTTGCTAATTTATGGTCTAGTGTGGTTAAGTGTGCACAAATGTTTTCAAGTAATTACAGTGCTTCTCCAACACCTGCTCTGTTGTTTCTATTTGGCATTGAACTGTCCCCTGTTACAGAAGGGAAGTTAGGTATATGTTTGAAAACTATCCTCTTCTGTTTTTCTCAGCAGCCCTGAAAAAACCCTTCTAACAGGTTCACAAAATAAAAGAATATAGCCTTAAATTGTCAAGAGTAATTCCTTCTGCTAAATAAATGTAACGTCAAACAACTGTCTTTATTTTTTCCTCACATTATTCCCTTTGCCTTTGTCCCATAGGTACAAGTGACTCAGAATGGAAGCTTATAAAATATGAAGAAGAACATGCAAACTCTCTCTGAGAATAAACAGTATTATTTCCTGACAAAACTGCACACTGACAATTATTGAGAAACAGCATGACATGCAGAGGATATAGAAACCGTAAAAATGGAACTGACGTGATTGTGAGACTCCCACACAAACCAAGAGTACATGAGATTCACAGGTAGGACTCAGTTACACTTTCCTCAGCCTTGCTGCTCAAAGATTACATCCCCAAGGAAAGAAAGGGTTTTTCAGAGGTTAATGACATCGGTTGGAGTGTCTCAGTACTAGCAGCCTATTGCTGTGGGAGCAGGGAATGTATGTTTTAACCCTTAAGTGCTTCTCAGAGAAGTTCATCTTCCATGTGGAAACACACAGCAGAAGTGCTTAAGTATCCAAACACGCACAGTGCCTGGCACTTGCCATCATCAGTAAGATTTCTATTGCTTGATGGTGTCTGTCCTCTCCTGAATACTCTGTGTCTCAAGTTGGTTTTTTTTTTGTCATCCTCTTCTGTCCTCCTTCCTCTGAATGCTCATGTGACTTTCACCTCTGTTTCCATGCTCTGTTGCCATAGATTTATCTTTAAGAAAGATGGGAGTTTTCATTTTTATGATAACTCTCTTCTACCTCTCTACTTCGAATCAGTTGATTGTGTTCTGCTTCCTTACAAGTACCTCTCCAAGCAGGTAGGAATTTTGTTTTTCCTTTCTGACATCTCCTTGTGTTGTCAAATGCAATATGACCAAAATGGAATTCCAGGTATCACTTGCCAGAATGACCCCTTTCAATATTGATGTTGGGGATGGCAGTAGTACCATGTCTAATTCAGTGGCTTCAGAGAACAATGTGAAATGCCCCCAAACTTCAAACCCCAACACCAAAGCAGGCAGGTATGAGATCTTGATAAATGGAGAGCTGCTTATATGAGGATTGGGGTTTTATCTGTCTTTTCTTTACTGCCTCTCTGATAGACCCTGTCACAGCTTCTCACTGACTTGTATTGTGGCAAGCACACATATTCTGGGACTGGGCCTGTCCACCTCCCATTTTAATGCTCTCTCCCACTTTTAATGGCTTCACAGAGTGCTGTACCCATTCTTCTCTATAGGTACCTCTTTTACTATCCCATGTGTTTCTGATCCGATTCTACCTCTCTGGGCTCACACCTAATGAGAATAAGGCTGGTGGCAAAGCAAAGGAACCAATTCCCCCTCCTAATATGCCAGCAGTACTCAGTGCAGTTAAGAGCAGATCATTCCCTGTTTGCAGCAGAGAAGGCAATTATTGACCTGTACTCAGCACTGATGAGGTCTCCTTTTGGGAAATCAGAAACGAACTGGAGAGTCTGCAGGAGTTAAAAAGAGCAATTAAAGATGAGGAAGTCTGCAATCAGGAAATGTTGATAGAAAACAATTTCTACGTCCTTAAAATATATTCCTTATGATGTCAGTGAATAATGGTTTGTAGGCCCTGGGACAGTGAAGCAAGGAGTCTGCAGTGAGGGAGAGATGCCCCCACTTTCCTCATCACCGCTGTGCTTGTGACAGTTGTGGTGGAGTCAGAGTTGTCCGACAAGCTGATACTGCAGGACGGCACTGATTTCCAGCAGAAGTTTCTTAGAGATGTATTTGCTGCAGAACAGGCCAGGTTTTTATCCTGTCAACAGTGAACATCCACCAAAATAATAGGTGCAGACCAGTAACATCCATCCTTGAGCAAGCTGTAACTAAACCTGACAGAGGAGAAACACCCTTCTGTCATGCTGTGGGAGCTTGTCGCCATGGCAGTGCCAAGAGGCTGCTTGTGGGCTTCAGTATCCAGGAAGGTAGTGGCAAGGTAGGATTGTTTGCTGACCATATCTGGGTCACGTGGCCTGGCTCCTGTCATACAAACTGGCAGTACTTTTGGATTTCCACCCACATGCAAATCTAGTGAGTACACCTTACCCTTCAGTTTATTTGGAGAAAACCTCCTATCTGAAACAGTGCTTGTTTTGCAATTAAGGCATAGCTCCAGTGTTTCATATCATGAAAGAAGAGGCAGTATTTTGACAGGGTTGGCAGTGGCCTGGTCTAATAAAGGTTCCCTGACCTCACACTTACTTTCTACTGCTAGCCTGTTCCTTCATCACCTCCTCAGACAAACTTTTGTGATTTGTCTGCATGAGTCCTTTTGAAATCTCAGCACAGTTCGCCCTTCTCCAACTCCATCAACAATGACAAAATCTGCTTTCCACAGCTGCAGAAAGAATCCTCCTGTGCTTGTTAATAGGTCTCTGGAATAAAATGCCAGGATATGAGGCTGGAAATCGGCTTCACTGAGGAGCCCTGCCTTTGGAGACTTTCCGCAGAAGCACAGTTTTTAATTGGATGGGGTTATGAAGTTTTAGAAATCACATGCTGCCCACAGTGAGTTAATCTGTCACACCTTTTCTGGTGAGATTGTTAAGGCTCATTTGAGCATGGGTATGCACAACTCCTGAAGATGCTCTGTGTGTGGTTTGCTTTGCCATCAATTCCTTCACAGCTGTGAAGAATGCAGGGACTGCTTCTAGCCTGCTGTAACATCAGCAAGAAAGAGTCCTGTGCAGCTCTGCTTGGTTATTTCTGCAGCTCCAGAGCCCTGAGCACTTTCTGGTGTGTGCAGAGCAAATGTAGATGCCATGTGTCACATTATGCCATAACTTGAAGCGAAGCCCTGTTAGTTAACTCCTTGAAAAGGGAAGGAGCATAAACATCGGAGAAAGGGGGAGAGTGTGCTGACCTTCTGCTGTATTCATTACCAGCAAGGTTGAAAGAGCTGTTGATGATCATGGTGTATCTGATATGCGGCCCATACTAGCCATATAGGATTGTTTGATTGCATCCTGCCTAACTCGCATCACTCCTATAATTACAAGTAACAGAGAAAGGACAATGACCTCTTCAGGCCAGTAGCACTCCTGGTAAATATAACTCCACTTTTAGATTCCAGCAGGAGAAACGCTGAAACCGACCTTACACATAAAATGAAGATTCACTGCATCTAGGGTAAAGCTGCCCGATCTGTCTTGGCCAAAGGGTTCAGTCTTTTATCCTCTACCTTCTCCCATGTAGTATGGACACAGCACAGAGGGATTTGTGAACTCCTTTTTTTTTTTTTTTTTTTTTTTATGGATCGTACTACATCTTCAGTGGGGGATTTGTTTGATAAAATCCTCCTTTGTTTATGGTGAACAGACGGTAAGTGTAAAAATCCAGGCAACTTCTGTGGAAAACAGCTGGTAAATGTTTCCATATGATTTCATATGGTCTCATAATATATAATTAAAAGCAAGTACAAGAAAACAGCAGGCATTTTCCTTTGCTCATAAGAGACACAGGTTAAAGGATTAGCTTTCAAAAATGCCTCTGAGAAGTAATGGCTGTTCCTGGTATGAATGCGGTAAACTATAATTAAGGTATTTAGGAAATTGAAACAGATTTTGAGAACAAAGCCTCATACTTTTACCTTAAGTAAGGATATAGCCTCTGTATAATTAAAAGTAAGCATTTAACTGCTGTTATTCTCTTCCTGTCTGCAAAAGCTATTGTTTGTTTAGAAATGAAGAAAAAGAGGAGGCGCTGGGAGCTGTGTACATTATTGCAAACCAAAAAGATAAATTGGAGAGAATATGTCTCCTTTTTTTTTTTTTTTTTTTTCTCTTATGGATCGTACTACATCTTCAGTGGGGGATTTGTTTGATAAAATCCTCCTTTGTTTATGGTGAACAGACGGTAAGTGTAAAAATCCAGGCAACTTCTGTGGAAAACAGCTGGTAAATGTTTCCATATGATTTCATATGGTCTCATAATATATAATTAAAAGCAAGTACAAGAAAACAGCAGGCATTTTCCTTTGCTCATAAGAGACACAGGTTAAAGGATTAGCTTTCAAAAATGCCTCTGAGAAGTAATGGCTGTTCCTGGTATGAATGCGGTAAACTATAATTAAGGTATTTAGGAAATTGAAACAGATTTTGAGAACAAAGCCTCATACTTTTACCTTAAGTAAGGATATAGCCTCTGTATAATTAAAAGTAAGCATTTAACTGCTGTTATTCTCTTCCTGTCTGCAAAAGCTATTGTTTGTTTAGAAATGAAGAAAAAGAGGAGGCGCTGGGAGCTGTGTACATTATTGCAAACCAAAAAGATAAATTGGAGAGAATATGTTTGCTAATAAGCAAGATGTTGAGTGACACACAACAGTAAACAGCCTCAGCTCTCCTTTCATGTGGAAGAGGCACTGTTAATATGATGCCTTTGTGTGTATGTTGGTGAGAGTGGGGAAGGGGCACATGACTTTGTCTCTAAGAAGAAATATTAGGAGTTTCTTGTGGGAATTCCTGGGAATAATTACTAACAAACCACTGTGTTTGCATATGTGGTCCGTGGTTCAGAAGACATTTCTTACCACCAGCAACAGTCTTACATGTGTTTCAGCAACGTACAGGAAATTTTGGTTGGAGTTTGTTGGATAGGACTCTCCACCCAATAGCGGAGCTTTTCTGCAAGGACAACTGGTGCATGTAGAGTGAGAAGAGTGATGCCACCCTATCCTACCTTCCCAGTGATTGTGCGCGGTGGCACTCAAACTGCTGTTATTCTGCTAAAACATGTCCTTTACTGTCTCCCAGCTGCTGGGAGCACATGGAACCTTTATCTTTCACCTTCTCTCTGCCTTTGTCTGCTAAGGAGACAATACAGGGAAGAAATACCATCTACTACTTTAGGGGACATATAGAGTCACTGTGCTTTTATATATAATTAATGTCTGAGGTTGAAAGTGAGTTTTGAAAGCAGATGTTCTAAGAGGCGGACTTCATTCTAACTGAATAACTAAACCACAGCCTCTTTCCTTCTGCTGAATGACTGCATAATGGTGTTTTACAAGCCCTGAAATGCATGAAAAGCAACTGCCCCGCTCTGACATATTTTTCTCAATGAGATGTCTGCCAGTCACTCTGGGGAGTGTGGCACGGTGAGTGAACGATATGTCTTATCCTGCTGGTCCTGATAATGAATGCCACGTTCACACAGGACGGGGATATCCAACATGAAGTCCAGTGAGCATTGGTGGTTGAATCCAGACCTAGCAGAATGCCAGGAGGATGTGTGCTATTGGTTCTTGAAAGGATCTGGCATGGGTATGCAAATCTCTGAAGGACAAAACCTAGCAATATTATCTTACAGTGATGGGCCTACACATGTTTCTAAAGTGGTTAGAATTCTTCCTCCTCTTCCTACTTCATGACTTATATCTAACAATTCATTTTCAGGAGATGGAGCACTTTGTATTCACCCCTGCCAAGTTGCTCATGACTGAACTAAGAGTGTGTGTTTGTTGAAAACCTCAACCATCTTCCATCAAATGGGCAGGTTCAGCTGTGCTGAATATTGAAGGTCATAATCTTTATGCAATTTTTGCTTTCTCATAAAAATTCCTTTGCTACACATCTTGAAGCTCCAGCTTTCCCCTAGTACTGTGTGAGGGCCTCAGGGATAGTCATGGAGTCAATGAGTTTGCTTTGACTCTTCCAGCCTGACTGTGGGGCTCTTTTCTACAGCCAGGAGAACTCACCTGGACCCAAAGGATCACATAGGTGTAAAAAAAGAAGGCAGATACCTGTTCTCACTTCAGTCAGAGGGCAATGGCTAATGGCTGTTGCTTCCATTGCTGGGCTGGCAGCATGATTTTCCACTGCCAGTCTGTGCCTGATGATGAGTGCATGGCTTACACTTCTAAGAACACACTTTTAGTAGCTGAGCAGATTTAGAAGGCAGGAAGGGATCCAACACAACTCATCTTGCTTCAGTGCACAATTTCAGCAGCTGGATTGAGATTGCTCATGGCTGGTATTAATTTCAAGTTTAGAAATATTTTTTCTTTTCAGATAAAGAAAAAAATGCTTCTTTCTGATGAATGATACTTTAAATCATATTGGTAGCAGGACTCCACTAATAAGCAGTGCTGAATAAGCCACCTCACTGCAATTCTTTGCTCCCTGCAGGAGACAATTTGTAACTCCCCTCAAGAAAGACTAAGAGAAGCAGCCTGAAGGAAGCATGAACAATGGCAAGAGATGAAACTTGGCAGAGACAAGGAGGGTGTGTGTTTGTCATCCAAGCCTTTCCAAGAAACGCCTCAAACATTTGCAGGTACCCTGAAATGAAACTATAGCCAAAGGGTGGATAATGTGGAGTCTGGATAACGTAGGCCTCGTGCTCAATGAACTGATAAGCCTAACACGTGCTTATCTCTTGTATGACTTGTGGGAGGAAGCTCTCTTGAATAGCACAGGATGTGGCAGGAGGTGAGAGCCCTGGGTAGGCAGGACAGCCCTGCTTTTCATCAGCAAAGACTGTAAAATTAATGTAACAGGAACTGTGAATTTGTCCATTTCTTCAAAAGGCTACCATGCCCAATGACTGACCTTTGCCTCAATACCAGTGAAATACATATTAAAATTGACATCCCTGCATATGCCAATGAAGAGTATAGAGATCATGCTAAACATATGTGACGATAACTCTTGTCTCTTGCCCCAGATCATGCTATATGTCACCTAGGGGTGCATGGGGGAGGAACGTGAGACACAACTGCCACCATGGCAGTAGGGCAGGTCATATTGATACAGTGAACATACGAAGGGGAAGATAAGTGCCACTGGGGGAAAGGCGGAAGAGTGCTGCTATGAACCAGAGATCCTCCCATTGGCTGGACCAATGCTGGAACTAGGACCGGTAATTTCTATCTCTTTCTCTCCCTCTCTCCCCTCTCTAGCTCTCTGTTTCTCTTTTCTCTTAGATTTGTTAAGTAACGCAAGGCGTATCTTATCGCTTGCCATAATTTGTTATATACCAAACCAATTATTGTTGACCTACTTAAAATATATATTAATCACTGTGGAAATCTAATAAGTGTAGACAGACCCTAAGAGTTATCTCACCTTGGTCCACACTGCTGGGGATTTGTGAACCTGAGTCACTCACCCCACTTTTGTGAGTGGGGCATGACACTCCCTTCCTCTTCTTTTCCTATCCCCAGCCCCATCTTCCTCACCAACCTCTTTCCACTCTTCTACTTCCCCCTGCTTTTGTGGAAAGAAGCATAACTCTCACAAACTTGGATGGTAAAGCAGATGAAAACTTTGCACTGAACATTGTGTTCACCACCGCCCTTTTCCTGTCAAGGACAGCTGCATGAGGTTAAATTAAGCAAATGGGTGAATAAGTGGATGTGAAAAAAGTCCCTACGTTTGTGTGGTTGTACTGCTGAAGAATCCATGGCTGAGTTCCTGGTGGAGCCAGCCAGTCTGCCTGTATTTGGCGGTTGTCTTTTCTGTCTCTGCTGGATGCTCTGCACTGCTTGAAGCATGGCTTCTCCTGTTATAATAACATTATTTCTGCTTGTCTATGGCTGTGGGGTGGCCAGGGCAGAGGCTGCCAAAACCAGAAGATTAACTAAATCTGAGAGAAGCTCTCTGTCACACAACTGTCTGTGCTACCCAAATGTGATGGTGACTGGGAAGTAAACATTTTGGCTGGTTTTGTGTATCAGGGTAAAATTTATGTTTCCTACTGTGGCTCTCCGTCTATCTCTTAGATTGAACACAAAGATATATAAGAGAGTGCAACAGGAGAACAGAATTGATCTCTGCTAAGAAAAAGCATGCTCTCTAGGCAGCATCAGCCTTTGGAGAGTAGCTTTCTGGCTGTTGGGCGTGAGTGGAGATCAAGGATGATAATTTCAGTCTTTCGGCAGATTATAGCATGGCTGTATGATTTGGAGAGCATCCAGATTTGTACCTGTCTTCTGCCAGCCTTGCTGTCTTAGGTGGTTAGTGTTGCTTTACCAGTACTTGGACTGTGATTCCTAGGTGTGACAGGGAGTACTGTTTTCCTAAGAAAACAAACCATGGACAAGCCATACCTTTTGCCAAATATCTCTGCCATAATCTTTTTGCAGCATAGTTGCATCAACTGCTTTTAGAGCTGGTGCACATTTTAGGCTGGTCATCTTCTTTGTACCAGGTCCATCTCTCATCTTGTCAAGGAATGACCTCTGCATGCCTTGGTGATTATATTTTCCACAGTGAAAGTATAATTCCTGCTGTAGTGAATGTTTTTACAATCCCTAAAGATATATAAATGGCCAGGGGTGCTCAGACAACACGGTTCCTCCCCTCTGTAAGGCTCTCATTTTTTTTCTGATCATTTCTCTTTGATTTCTCCTAGGCACTTAGAGAATTTTTGGTTTGGCACAAGAATTATTTTAAAGAGCAAAGTAGCCACTGAATGCTCCTTACCTACCTGCTGGGAAATTTGGGCTCTCCAGTGCTGTATATAATTTTTTCTGTTGATTTTTTTTGCCTGGAACTGGTCAAGAGTTAAAAAACAGCACTCTTCCTCTTAAACCATCATGGGCAGGCACCTCTTCAAATCACTGCAAAGCTGCACCGAATTGCATGTTTAGCAATAAGACGGTACAAGCCTGTTGATGTTAGCTGTGACTGCACAGAGATCCCTAGAGAAAAGCATCATCATTTTTACTCTGTGAGTCTTTATTCAACAAACACCTTTTGTAATTCGTTTACCTTCTTTATGAGTAGCATATCCATCCAGGATGAGATGTGATGGTTAAATAGCTTGTGTCTGCAACATGCTTCATAAGAATCACTAGTGGTCTAGCTCAACTTGGGCAAGATAAATACAGAGCTGAATTTGCAATGGAATTTTTAACCTCTGCAGTGTGATTTTCAAGGATATCTGTTTTCAGTTACAGATGTCTTCTGCTCCCAGCTTTGTTGTGAAGTGTCTACACTTTACTCTGGGATAAAAAGTCACTTCATCCACTACCCAGGAAACTGCTGCAATGCCTCCTTTGAGGAGTTTGTTCTTGCTTTTATGGTTTTTATCTTTTCTTGGACAATGTGTTGGATTATTATCATGTTAGTTTTTCAGAAGGGATAAAATGCTGTTAAAGGTGGAGGAAATATCTGTCCTTTAATACTTTTGTCAGAAACATACTCTTCCTTTATCTTAGGACAGTGGTTAAAACTGAAAACATAACACTGAAAAGGAGTGAAGAAATAATGCAGACTTGATCAGATTCACTGTGTTTGTGCTTGCATTTCTTTTGGAAAGGGTGCTGGAATTTGTTGGTAGAGCATCTCTGAATAGCAGAAATTTTTATTAGTTGCCAGGAAGAATCTTTAATTATACTTTTATGAAAATTATAATTTTTTGAAACAAATAGCTGTAGCACAAGAAGAATCTGTGAAAGCTCTCTCAGCTTTCTTTGCTATTTTTTGCTAAGTCTCCATCAAAATTGATATCAACAATTTTTATCTTTATCGTAATCTTCATTCTGATAAATAGAGTACTTTGGGTAAGCCTGTGGTCATATGGGCTGCCTATCTAGAGCAGGTTAGCTAAAATGCTGCCATGGGGTTATTCTTCCACACCTAGGAGACCAAAGTCTAAATGATAAATACAAGAGCCTGTGTTTTCATCAATGATGTGTATGATAGGACAAAGTGCACTTTGTGTGTTTTGTGGGTGACAAATTGGGGATGACGGCGTATCACTGGTACACTGGAGGGCAGGCGTGCCTTTCAGAGAACTTTGTAATCTAGAGAAATGAGTTTACAGGACCTCAAGGCGTTCAGCAAATGGGAATGTGAAGTTCTGCCCATGGGAAGGAATAATCACAAGCACTAACATGGGCTGGGGGCCAACGGAATAGGGAGCACCTTGCAAAAAGCAAGCCAATAAGGGCCAGCAAGCTGGACATGAATCAGGCATGTACCCTTTTTGCAATTAGGGATAACCACATATTGGGCTACATTATGAAAAGTGTAGTCTGCAAATGTAGTTATTCCCCTCTGATCAGCAAATTTGAGGTCTCACCTGGAATATAGTGTAACATTTGGGGCTCTTCAGTGCAAGTGAAATTTTGAGAAACTAGAATAAGTACAGCAGAAGCTACGGATTAGGTTGGGGAGGCTGGCAGAGAACATGGTATCTACTGGGAGAAGATAGATTTGTTTAGCCTGGAATTAAAAATATTAAGGGCTCTAATTTTGGGAGTGTTGGTAAATAGCCAGATGAATATGAGCCATCAGTGTGCCCAAGTGGCCAAGAGGGCCAATAACATCCTGGACTGTATCAGAAATAGTATGACCAGCAGGACTAAGGAAGGGATCATCTCCTTGTACTCAGCACTGGTGAGGCCACACCTTGAGTACTGTGTTTGGTTTTGGGTCCCTCACTACAAGAACAACACTGACGTGCTGGAGTGTATCCAAAGAAGAGCAATGAAGCTGGTGAAGGCTCTAGAGCACAAGTCTTATGAGGAGTGACTGAGGGAACCAATGTTTAGTGTGGAGGAAAAGAGGCTGAGGGGAGACTATCGCTCACTGCAACTACTTGAAAGGAGTTTGCAGCAAGGTTGGTGTCTGTCTCTTTTCCCAAGAAACAAGCAATAGGACAAGAACAAATGGCCTCAAGTTGTGCCAGGTTAGATATTAGGAAAAAATTCCTCACCAAAATGGTTATCAAGCATTAGAACAGGCTGCCCAGGAAAGTGGTTGTCAGTATGCCTGGAGGTATTTAAGAGACATATATTTGTGGAATTCAGAGAAATGGCTTAGTGGTGGTTTTTGGCAGTGCTAGGTTAAAGATTGGACTTGATGTTCTTAAAGATCTTTTCCAACCTAGATGATTCTGTGATTCTAAGTCCTGTCTAAAACTGCCAATTGGAAGGTTACAGAGAAGAAAGGGCCAGGCTCTGCTAGAGGGGCAAGCTGAGGGACAAGAAGCAACGGGAACAAGTTACAACTAGCAAAATTTCTGACTGAACAGTGAAAAAAAATTATTCACTTAAAGCTTAATTGTCCTGGGACAGCGACCAGAAGAATGAGGACAATCCAGCCGCACAGACTTTCAAATCTGTAATGTTGCACCAAAGACCTCCAGAGGCCTCTTCCAACATAGATTATTCTGTGATTCTCTGAGGATTTGACATGTAGAATTTCTTAATTTCTGACATGCTCATACTGTCATCGTACTGCAGGTATATGGCTTTTGAGTTCTCAGGAGTATGGTTAGGAGTCTTCTACACAGGCCATGTGTCCTCTCATGGCACTCCTGCTATGCGCATAAGGGTTGCCATAAAAGAGGTTCGTACAACATCAACAGGCTTTTGGAGTGACATGGACTGATCACAGCAAAATGCTGGCTGTAGGTCATCCTTCCAAATGAAGAAAAACAAATCCTAAGAGTTTATTTACCTCCTGAAACAGCCTCCAGACACATAATGATTGATGTGATTTTTTACTGGGGATCCAACTACGCCTGAAATGTATTCTCATATAACATTTTTGCTATTTAAAATAATTGTTTTTCATTGTCATTGTTTCATTTCTGATGGTAAGTCTACATGGTATTCTGGTCACTCATTTCATGTTCTGAGCTAAATCCAGTGTAGAAGAGATATCACAGAGGCTAGATAAACATCTGCCTAGTGAAGAGTCACCATATAGGCCCAAGACATTAACTTAGCTCCAGCACCACCACAATGCAGTTTCAGGCTTCCAGTCAGCACAAAAGCTGCAAATCGACTTCTTTCTGCAAAACTTGGTGAAGGTATAACTTATCTCCTGCTCTCTGACCAGGCGTTATAATATCTTGCTGCCAATGTACATTTGTCCCTTAATGCAGAAATTTAGTCTAAAGTTGAGGGAATGTGAACCAGATTTTAAACCAAATATTTCTCTGAGGTTTTTGTCATCTTCAATATTCATAGATATTTACTGAAAGTGAAAAATTGCTACAGAAAAATGTGTCAGGCCTGCTCAGAGAGGAAAGGGTGAAGAAAGAAAACTGGACAAGCAATTTTTAGCAACACTTTTTTTTTCATTTGATTGTTTATTACAGATGCAATTCTTTTATTTAGGTTTTATTGCTTATGGTTACTTGTCATGTTTCTAAGACGCTTTTTCAGCTATAAATCGCCCATTGCAAGTATTTGATGTTAAAGATTGGATTTGATGTGCACTGGTTCATTCGGAGTGATCACGTGTGGGACACCACATGTTCCTTTTCCTTTTTATTCTCTAAATTGGAATTGTAGAACAAACACTTGCCATTCACATTAAACCATTGGTGTATGCTTTTCAATTTTCACACAGATCTGACTCCTTTTATGCTCCTGCCAATAAATTGTTTAGAATATATGGAGAAAGAAATTACACAGAATACAAGTTAATTTGTACTGTAGTTATTTACTTTCTCTGTAAAGGCAATACTGGTGTCCTGGTAAATGGAGATGGAGTTTTGATATTAAACATTATAAACAGTGCTATCACATGTTGTGCAAACTTTGGTTGGTTCAACAAAAGTCTTTCAGGCTGCTGAGAATCATTGGAAAAAATGTATGAAAAGAGACTGAAATTTATGCTGAAATTTTTAAAAGAGGTAACATAGTCTGAATTGCATAAGTTTTGGAATGATCTTGCAGGAAAGATTTCTCTCACACTGTACTATAAGACCACTGTACTTTGATTTGATAAGACTTTGGGGTCAATTGATGACTTTAATATTAAGGAAAGGGAGCTTTAGTTAGGTGTGATGTCAGTTGCTAAGACAACCATTTCACGACACTGCAGTACAGACGAAAAATGGACTATTGTTAAATGATGAAATGAAATTAATGACCTAGAAAAACCATAGTGCCAGATCCTCAGCTGACATAGACCGAAGCCATTTTCTCTGGAGAACTAGTCTGATTTGCACAAGATAAAGATCTAGCATGCATTTCCTGAAGGGAAAGGGTAATTATTTCTAATGCACTGTCCCTTCTCCATCCATACTGAGACCTGCATGGTTTGCTGTTGCTGGGCAAGGCAGAACTCATGACCTGGGGATCAGATCTGTTCTTTCACCAGCCCCCAGAAAAGCCTAGAGGAGACCGACGATCTTCATGCTGCAGTTCCCCATCTGGCAAAAGGCAGTGGCTGACCTGACTTTCTTCTCTTCATCTCCCTCCCCAAGGCTGGAGCTCAACTGCCACATGGTGCAATGTAACAGCAGGATTTATTATCCCATCTGTAGGGTTATACAGAAGTTCCAGTGCCACTACTGGCATGGTTCTGCTTCTCCAGCATGAGTATAAATAAATCTTATGCAGATGATTGTAGCCCAGACAAATGAAACCACTTACATGGATGAGGAATTGCCTCCAGTTGTGATCCAAGTTCACATATTAGAGTCACAAGAGGAAAGTTCCCTCCGGACTCTTGATGACCTGGACCTCCCCAGTCTTCTTCAGCCTTTTCAAGGTGTTTTCTGCCTTCTGAGTGACAAAAGTACTCTTCTCCCATAGGACCAATATCACTGCTTAAATACTGTTATTACTAACCAGCATTTTCTATTCCAGAAACCAGTGTTTTACGGATCCAAACTCTGCTAAAAATCCCAACTAGTTTAAGTTTTTCTTGTTCAGTGTTAGAGTTAGGCAGTTCCTTTATTTTTAAAAAGTCACTTAAACTCAGGCTACAGTACCTACAAATAACACCTAGAGGGAAAGGACACTCCAGCCACACGAAAATCCAGTAGATCCAGGTGATATTTCATTTGCTGCACTTAACGTCCCTGTCTTCTGGTATGTGGGTCTAAATTTGGCAGGATGAAGTATGCCTCTTATCATTTATGTGAGTGATGTTTCAAGCTGCTATTGGTGATATTTTAAGCTGCTGCAAGAGTAGACCATCATAAGGTAGTAAGGTTGGTCGGCAAATTCCTCCATGAGCACCTGTTTAATCTGTTTGTAACTTTGTTTTCCTGGTAGGAGAACAGTAAGGACCTAGTTGTGTGATTTTTCCGTGCTTGTTTTCCTTCCTCAGACTGGCTGTTTTGAAGTTATTTGAATTTGAAAAAAAACATCGGAAATTTTTCTAAGATGTGTTAGGAAAGGAATCTTGAAGCATGTTTACATTCAAAAGTAAATTAATTCTTTAACTATCTCAATATTCTCTTGTGTCTGCTTCCCTAAGCTAAGTAAGGAACTTGTTCAAGAACAGGTTCAAATTTTTCTCCACTGTTATGTCAATGTCTCTATTTCTTCCTCGTATGCATCAAGTTGTTCTTAATAATCTGGAAAACTTGTCTGAATCAGAAAGATGAATTTCAGTAGTGAAGCAGCAATCAAATGCACAACTACAACAGAAGAAACAGAGGTCAAACAAAAGCACTGTGGAAAAGGATGAGGATCATGCCCTCAAATTCAGTTTCTTAGAAGATATTGCCGTGAAAAAAAAAAATTGTTCTTGAATTTGTTGCTGGAAGCATAGTCTGAGACAAAGAGTCAATTTCTCTGAGTTTAAGGTTGGTAAGGCTGTATTACAGTAATTTTTGAAGTTGTATAACAGGCTTTAAGAAGATACGGACAAATTGGGGAGAGACAAGAGGAGAATGATAAAAGACTTAGAAAACATGAGCTGTCAAGAATGGCTGAAGTACTTGAGTTTGATCAAGAAATAGGAGTGGTTGAACAGGACTTGGGAGATCTTAAGAAGTACAAAAGGGTTGTTTTGAAGAGGATGATCACCATCTTACTCTTTGTATCCAAACAGAGCAGGACAAAAAGTAGTTGGTTTAATTTGTAGGGAAAGAAATACAGGTTAGGTGTTAAGAAATACATGTATTAAGAAATACAGGTTAGCCTTTTCATATTTTTGCATCACTACACTCTGTAATTGAAGCAGTTATTAAATGGGTATGTCCTGAGGAGGTGGTGAACTCTGACTTACTGGATGCTCTGTATGAACGAACTAGAGGAATGTTTGTCAGGGGTGTTTTAGATGTTGCTTGTTCTGCCATTGGGCCTGGTCTTCTTGTGGCTTTTATTGTGTGTATTACTTAAGCACACGACAACCTTTCCAAGGTAGTCCTGTAACAGTGGGACTGACCCTTGACCCCTTCCTAAGACCAGTGTTGTGGATTTAGGCAAATCAAAATTACTAACAGCAAGTGTCGTTTCCAATTCAAATTCATTTTCCCATTTGATGTTAATGCATAAAAAAACCACAAGAAGGGATGTTATGTGCCAAAAGAAGACAGTTGTTTGTGGATCAGGAATAAGAATGAAAAAAAGGGAGACATTCCAGCCTGGCTGTGCTTGTACTTACTTACAATACCTTCTAGAGTGTCAGGATTGACAACTTGACCACACAATTTGGCTGGATCTATAGACAGCAAATGAGACCTGAAGAGTAGAAATGCAGGACTTAGCAATAATAATGGGGACTTGTCCTTGTTCCCTTATGTAAGGTGTCTTTTTCTGGTGCTGAGAGCATGACCTGTTCAAATTAGCCCCTTTTGCAACACAAGGCTTTGTTTTAATCTAATTTAATTTAACACTATAAACCTTTTATCTGATGAAGTTAGCTGAAACAGTACCTTCTTTTTCTGATGTATGATTTGTTTTCTTTTACCGTCATTTTTATTTTTCCTAAGACACCTTTTTCGTAAGTATTTTTTCTTCTTCTTCCTCTGTAGACTTTTAAAATCTAGTCTTTTTTTCTCAGTTTCTCCCACTAAATTCCTTGTTAATTTCTAATGTCAGCTACTGTAGGATCCACCTACCCAAACCCACCCAATTGTTAGTCATCTCCCTACCCCACCATCTGCAGGCCATGCCATTCATGGCATCATATCTCTGCTCGTCATATTTCAGTTACTCGCATCTTCCTTTCAAGGCCAGGATGCTGTGCTTCTGCTTCCTCCTTCCTTCCCACCTCTCCTACTTAACCCCATTTCAGGATTCCAAGTTACAAGCAAAAAGATTTGTTGGATAATGAAAGACATAGTCTAGCACCATGATGTGTTACAGCTTTCATCCTTCATTCCTGATATCCAGGTGTGCATATATGGTGATGGCAGCCCAGTCCTTCGGTTAATATCTTTTGAAATCTATTAATTACTGGCTGCTATCCTCATATGATCACTAATGTCGTTTCCAGGACATTAGCTCAATGACATCTCCCAGCTCATGTTTGCATGTTGAGAGAGGAATTTTAACAGTAAACTCAGAGGCAAACAATTTCTGGATGCTGAGACTTTGGGGCATATTGTACCTTGTACTTTAGAAACCTTAGTGGGAATTGAACTTTTTGGGAAATGCAGTGGTGGCTGCAAGTGCTTACAGGGTAAAAAACTGACCCTGGCATGTATGTCATTTCAAAGACAGGCCAAGCTGTAGATTTTTTGATTACTGGAAAGACTGTGCTATTTTAGAATGGGAAAGAGGCAATGAGGGTAGAGCTGCCCACCCATGTAATGCAGCAGGAAGAGTGCCAACAACTGGTAACTGTTTGTTGGATGGCGTCATGCCTGTGGCATTAGGCAGAGGGGTGTAGATGCAGCCAGTATGAAAGTCAGATGGACTAGCACTTATCCTCCACCTTATCACTGCACCAACAGCAAGAGACAGCCTAACAGTGGATTTTGTCCATTGTATGTGATGGGTATGATCAGTCTTGCTGGAGAGCAGAGCAGAGGGTGAAGAAATTTCTTCCATCTCACTAGGTAGCCTGATCCAAGCCATGTGTCCCGCCTGTGCATGCTTGTTGGGCTCCAGGACCTCTCCCAGGATATCTTCCCTGACTTTCTGGGAGCAGAGTCATGTAGGGGCATCCCAGGCAGGGCTGCTCACCAGAACCACATTTTACCTGAATACTAGCTGCTTACAGGGGTGTTGTTCATGACCATGCAAGGGTAAGACCCCAAGGATCAGAAAGAAGAGTAATTTAGCAACATGTGAGTTTTCTTCTGCTGGCTGTGGGAGGGAGAGTGAGCAAGAGAGAGCTTATTTTAAACCTGAACTAAATGATTTTTAGCAACTTCTTTGAGGAAATAAAAGACACATTCTGTGGTCTTCCTGAGTAATTTAAAGTGACAGAATCCAGGGAAAGACAGCAACATTTTATTAGGCATAAAAACCCTGAAAAATATCTCACAGTCGTAACCCTGAGACAGAAATAGAGGTGCAAAAATTCTGTAGTGTTTTGAGTGGCTTGTTAATATCAGCACATTCAGTACTGCCTTTTCAGAAATATGTTAGCCATCACTGAAAGAAGGAGTGTAGCAGGTTAGAAGCCTGGTTTGGTCAGGGATGGAGAAACTTTTTCTGAAATTTCTCCTACAGCAAAATCCCCTTTACCCTGGTGTTACACCCGAATCAGAAGTAATTTTCCAAACAACTTGGGTATTTGCTGAAAACAACATCAGGTGCTGCCCATGGGGAAACAACACAATGTTTTACTAAAGGGAACTGTGAAACAGCACCTTACAAACTTATAAGCTCTACAGTATGGTAAAGAAACAAATACCAGGTAATAAGTAATGATTGGCCACACAAAACGAAGGGCATGACAGTCTTTTCAATGTGGAGAGGCTGGAGAAGGATTCAGTCCAAACAACATGCAACACATCTGTAGCTGCCACAGCATGAGGGACATTGAGGGACACTTCTGCTGTTGCTTCCCTCAAGGGCAACAGCTTTTCCAGCGTGCTGCAGTGAAAAGAGACTGGGTAGGCCAGTGTTCTGCAGTTGGCTTCAGAGGTGGAGATTAAAGTGTTTTGCAGCTGGGTCTCTGGTTGGTAGCTGGCAATAACACACCCAGGCAAGCTGACAAGCATGAACTGGGAGCCATTGTTCATGTTAATGGTACCAGCTGCTCTGTGCACAGTTTGTCAAGAACATGTACCAGGATCTCTGAGGTAACAGCTTGTAATTAGCACCATGAGGACTTTAAAATGAGTTCTTGTCATGCAAACTTGGATTGACTATCCTCTCCTCCACCCATGGGTCCAGCATGCAGTCCAGATGTTGCTAAGTTATGGGAAGCATGTCACCCTTTTTGCCTTAGTAGAGGTGTATCCGAGCAAGCCTTCTTTTGGGCACATTCTTGGACTAAAAGCAGGCGTTGCATGTGGCTAGACCAGGACTTGTGCTGTTTAAAATCTTTGTCAATGACATGGACAGTGGGATTGAGTGCACCCTCAGCAAGTTTGCTGGTGATGCCAAGCTGAGTGTCAACATGCTGGTGGGAAGGGTATCTGGGCAGGCTTCAGTGGTGGGCCTGTGTGAATGTAGTGAAATTCAACAAGACCAAGTGCAAGGTTCTACATGTGGGTCAGGGAAATCCCAAGCACAAATACGGGCTGGGTGGAAAATTAATTGAGCGCAGCCCTGAGGAGAAGGACTTGGGAGTGTTGGTTGATGAGAAGCTCAACCAGCAGTTCGTGCTTGCAGCCCAGAAAGCCAAGCATACCCTGGGCTGCAACAGCAAAAGAAATGGGGCCAGCAGGCTGAGGCAGGCAATTCTACTCCTCTACTCCACTCTTGTGAGACGTCACCTGGAGTACTGCGTCCATCTCTAGGGTAACCAACATAAGAAGGACGTGTACCTGTTGGAGTTAGTCCAGAAGAGAGCCACAAATAGTATCAGAGGGTTAGAGCACCCTCTGAGGACAGGCTGAGAGAGCTGGGATTGTTCAGCCTGGAGAAGAGAAGGCTCCAGGGAGACCTTATAGCAGCCTTCCAGTACCTAAGGGTGGGGGAGGGGCAGAGGAAAGATGGGGAGACATGTTTTATCAGGGCATGTAGAGATAGCATGAGGTGTAAAGGTTTTAAACAAAAACACGGCAGAGTTCGACTAATTGGGAAGAAATTCTTTACTGTGATAGTGGTGAGACACTGGAACAGGTTGCCCAGAGTGATTATATGACAGATATTTGGTGTCAGCTCAATGAGAACTGCATATTGCATCTGTGTGTCTTCCACCTGTCTTTTATCCTTTTTTTATCTTTTGCTCCTTCATCCTATCTCTGCTTACCAGACCAGTGAATAATTAAGATGCCTATGTCTCTTCATGGAATTTTTTACCAAATAAGGGTTTCTTCTGTAAACTGGGCTTGGGAGTCTTGGGAGCATTTTCTGTACTTTCAGGCTCCAATGGAAGCATTTTAGAGTTTGCCTACCCTGTGCAATGGAGAGGTATCAACATAATATCAGGGTCAGAGATATTATTCAGTTATGTTAGTAGAGCAATCTCTTTGGGCCTAACTAATATAACCAAAAATTAGGATGGATTACCCAATGTGAAGCATCAAAGTAAGGTGTCCCCCCTACTTCTGCTGTCTCAGATTTCTCCATATGCTGCCGCACTGTGCTGCATAAACTCACCATTGCCTGAGTTAAGTGGGAACTGGGTCATACCAGTACAGCAGTTTGAAGACTTTAATTTCAAATGTGTGCAGTATGGGAATGTGTTTTCAAAGCTTCCTGAGGAAGGACAGTATGGAAGGCTGCTGCCTCACAAACCTGCCCTCATTCAAAGTCTATCGCCTTCTGTAGGTGCCTGTAAGACAGAGCCAAACCAAATGGCTGCTTTTCTCCACTTGTATCCTGAAGTGAAGCATCCATTTTCAGCTGTGTTAAAGGGATGCCCACAGGCAAAAAGGCAGTTTCTCCAAACTTAGGGAGGGTAAGGTGCTGTGGGGAGCCTGGCATGGAAAAGTGAGACAGTGCAAATAATACTGGAGTTCCATTTGAAAGAAGGACTGAGAGGAGCAGGGCAAGCTATTGGGTCTCTAACCAGAAAGGAAGGACAGAAAGGTGCCATTGCCATCCTCACTAGCTAACTGAGACTAAGAGGGGATTTGGTGGGAGCTATAAGAACTGCTATAGTGATGTGAGGACCCCTTCAGTGCCAAAATTTTTAAGGAAGGAGCAGAACTCTGGGGAAAATCATTCACAGGAACACACAGCAGCAAGGCAAGCCTTCCTTGGGAGCTGAGCCTGTCTCTGTGGCGGGATCCAGGTAAGGCAGGAAGCCTGAAGGGTGTAGGAGGGATGCTGGCTCTCAAAGCAATGGGAAGGGAAAGATAAGGAGAAACAAAATGTCTTTTGTTTTGTTTGGGAAATCATAATTCAAAGATTTGAAGCAATCATTTTGAAGTTCAGGTAAACAGAAATTTTGTGCTTTAAAGTATAGGAATAGAAGATTAAAATTTGCCACAGACTGTAATTATAACTCTTGCCCTCTGGTCAGATTAATGTGTTTCCAACAAGTAGAAAAGTGGGAGCTGTTCTAAAAACACTCTTCTAATCTTACATGTAAAGAGCTGTGCAGTTCACAAAAGTCTTAGCAGAAAACTGAGTCAATAACTTGATCCATATGGACAGACATTTCTTATGCTTGTTATAGCTGTTAATTTTCTTTCTGCTGTCTTTGTACTGGAGGGAAATTTGAAGATGGGGGAAACGGGTAGGAAATGTGCTTGTTCCTGCAGATAGGGACAGTAAGAGAAAAGAAAGCAAATTCCTTAACCAAGCAGTCAGGCCAAGTCATGGCTACTTGCATATCACATTCCACTAACTTTGCAACTGAAAGTATAGTACACGCTTTGTCAGTGTCATAAGGAGGCATAGCTATTTTAGGAGCTAGGCTGAGGACTGTGATTTGTGTTTTCTCCTCCTTTTAATCCCGCAGTGACGATAATAAATTCATGACATCTTTTCTCATGGCAGAGGGCAATCTGGGTAGTTGGTAATACTTAGGATTACTAAGGATGTCACAAAGATGACCTTGGTGAAGGTAGCATTTCCGGATCCTTGCAGAGGTCAGACATGTGTACTCTTCTCCCTTGCTTGAGAGCCAGGCATCACTCTGTGTCTGGACCACAGTACCTTCCATGCTCCTGTAGGAGAGCATGTGTTTCTTCCTGCCTTTTGGAGAGGATTGGCAACTCCCTACCAGGGCCAGTGCTCAACTACCAAAAGAACCAAGCATGCTACGTGGAGCTGAGTAAAATTACCCAATAGGCTCCATCAAAAGCAGTTGAAGTAGCACTCATCTAGGTACTTGTGCAGTCTAGCCTCCTCACAGCATCTAAGCTCTTCTGTGATGGACAGCCACATTAGAAAACTGAGATTTGAACACAATTTTCAGGCAGTGCAGAACATGGGTCATGTGAATCTTCCACCTGAGCATCTTCCATTATCTGTGTTCAGTCAGGGGAAAGGAAAAAATGAAACGCTGATATTGCCAGTGTTATGCAGATTGTGTTTTCATAGTTTTTCTTTTGAGAGTGGAGTGACTTGCCAAACCTCTGATGTGACATGTGATTTGGAGATAAATTTCCATATGCTATTTAAACGTTATTACTATCACAGCTCACTTGTCATTTGTACAAAGAATACATGTACCCTGAGTGGAAATACCAACATGTAGTTACTACCCTGTAGAGAGACTGTCATCCTGCAGATCTATCTTCCCCGTCCACTTAACTTTGTTTCAGTGTTAGATGTAATGCCAGGATGTAGCAGCTAACCTGAAGTCTACTAACAGGGATTTATGAAGTTTTCGATATTTCTGATGCATTTATACAATAAAATCAAGCTGCTTTGGCTGGGAAATTGCTCAGTTACTTTGTGTCTGGGTAGCCACATTTTCATTCTTCTTAACTTTCTCATTCCACCTTTGCCAACTGTTCTGTTGTTTATTATGTCTTGACCTATTTGATCTTGATTTTACATTACCATTGATTTCAATATTACAGAAACCCTGTTTCTGAAGCTGATTTTCACAGCATATCACTTTTAACAACCATAATACAGAGTTACAAAATAAACCTCTTCGTGGATGAGGTTCTTCTTTGTAATTCTGGGTGTCTCTCAGAAAAGGAGGAACAGTTGTATTATATTAAACAGAAGAGGCAGTCACAGAAAGATTGACAGGAACAATTTGAAAGACCTCCAAAGTATTTGTTAGATCACTGCTTTTATGACCACGATGCTGTTAGCACTTCCTGGAATTGTGCCCATTCAACTATTGGACTTTGAATTTCTGTATTTTGCTTTTATAATAGGTGGAGTGAAACAAATGTGCCTTTAGGTCTACTGAAAGGAATATTTCAGCATTTAATTATGATTGTATACTTAAAACTACTTTTGCCACCTTTTCCCTGGTTTTCCATTCTGGAGGTATAGAATGGATTTTTAACCAGATAATAAAATACTGCTTTCCCCTAAAAATCATACTTCTTATATGCAATTTTATTGTTGCACCTGGTTTTATTTCCTCCCTTAACAGATGTTTAGCACCAGTATTTTCTCATTTCTGTCTCATAACTCCTAGTCAGAATTCGAGCTCTCTAGAGCAGGATCTACTTTGTGCACAGAACAATAAACTGGATTAGGGACAAGAGTGGGGTGGGAATATGTGCCACTATTTAACTCCTAGCCTTCTAGGCATTACTGCAGTACAGAAAAAACAAAATTAAAAGAAGACAATTTCCACAGTCTCACCAGCATGGGGAACGCTAGATATCTTCCTGCCTCAAGTCTCTAAATCCCTCTGAAAAGGGGCTAGGTCTGATTTTCTGACAGTCACAGAAAAATTAGAAAGCAGTATGAACATTAGGACCTTTCATTTTGCTAGTCTGAGACGCCAAAGGCATTTTGAGCTCCTCATGTATATGGCTCAGTTATTCCCTGGCATGTATTTATAGTCTGGTAATTATTAGCAGCGAGTTTTATTTTCTAGATTGCTTGAGCAGAAAGGAGCCTTGTTCACATGATTGTTGTGGGGAGATGAAACAGCCACCTGAATACCCACAGGTAGTCAACTTGGGCACAAAACATCTTTGCCCATGAAGAGGCAACCACGTGCACTAGCTGGGAGATGGTCTCACTCCAGTGAAGTATCACCACATGACTGTGTCGCAGGAGTAGGCAATAGAGCACTTGGGAGGATTACTTGTCTTAAATAGCCACCAAGATGAGGAGCACTTGTTCCTGCAGTCATGCCAAACACCCTAGAGTTGTTTGTAAGACATTGCCCTGAAGGCAAAGAAGCAAATGTGGAAACTGGGGCAAGTAGTGTTCCAGGAAGGATGATTTCTGGGATGGAACTTTATAGGTCAAGGTCAGGTAAAGGATTATGGACAATAACCATGTATTCAACTTTCCAGAGTTCGACCAGCCTCTATGTACTACTATACCTATGTGGGCACAAGATCTCATCTCTACCAGGCTACAGACCCCTCACCATACTGCCAGTCTTTCTTGGTTGCATTGCATTGTCCTGACTGTCTGCTCCCTTGTATGGTCAATGATGATATTTCCAGCCTTTTTGCATAAGAACATGGTGGGTAAAAAGTGATGCCACGGCACCCATAAAGACAAGGACTGGATAGGCTTTAGCATCCTGGGGACATCTGTTTGCTAAGACACACCGGAGAGCAGCATCAGTGCACTGTAGGCTTTGTTCTGCACAGTGTACCACTACTTGATGGGATATCTCTGTGTTACCAAAAGGAAGTGGGAGATGAGGGTATCTGCAGAAGGCAGGCTGGGTGAAATAATAACAAGCAATCCTACATGGTAGTTGCGCACAAAAAAAAAGTGTCCACGTGAAGCTTTTCCTGCAAAAAGATATGTGGGCCAAAGATGCTAGTGACCCTAGGGAGGAAAGAAAAGGCAGTGGGTGAAAGCAAATGCAGAAGGTCACTGTGAAGGTCCTCAGAGGAAAAGGGAGAGATAGATGAAAACTTCAGGTCACATGCAGACTATGTGAAAATCCTCATGTGATTTCCATAGGAGGGATCTTTGTTGTGTTGCAGTGATATTATTTCTTTGGAGGTCAAGTCATGGAAATCGAGGCAGTTTTGTGGGTGTAATACTGAGACTGCTGCACCTCTGTAAGAGATAAAAAGGGCAAAAAAGCTGGCTTGCTCTGTAGAGAACCCTTAGGAGGCTGAGAGTATTGGCAAAGGGGTATGTGTGCTTTGGCATTACCACACGGGGATCTCCTCCCTGTGCCAAGACACCATGTGGCTGTCTCACTGGGCATGCAAGTGACTGTCAGTACTCTGAGGTGCATTTCTTTCCCTTGTCCTGGCAGTCTGGGATGGGTTCTGTTTGGAGGTAACAGTCTGTGCAAGCTCTGTGGGTCTTTGTCCCACTTTCCTCTGCAGAATGCAAATCTACCCTTTTTGTCCCAGATGTCTCTCAGAAGTCCGGTGCCAAGCTTGGGAGTTTCATCCCATGATTTATCACTCTGACTTTGATCATGTCATGGATTTGAGACATCATCATATATGCTCTCTTTTTTCATAACAATAAAAACCACAAAAGGAAAATTAAGGCAGAGGGAAGCTTCCAGTAAGTCATTACTTTGCAATCATTACCCTTTTTTTCAACTGTGCAATGATTGTTTCCATGGAGACTGTAGCAAACCAGTGGCTATGAGCGTGTGATCTGCTGGTTCCTGTTTCCACAGAAACATGTACACTGGACTGCCAGAATGGAAGTTACCGCTACCCAGGCAAACTGGTGGTGCAGTTCAAGAATAACAAGTTTTCTTCCAATTTTATGCTCAGATGGTCAGTTGCAGAAGGTCTGGGAGTGGCAGAGCCGTTTATGATGATCCTTTCACAGGTTCAGTGTGCTAATTCCAGGCCATCACAAGGAGATTTGCTTGTTGTAGTGTAAGATTACCAAACTGAAGACACCATAAATACAACGTAGAAAACATCAGTAGTGTAATATATGGTTAGTAATTAATGCTGCAAGGAATGAGTGATGATTTCTGTGCAACTGGAGACAGCCTTATCCAATTTGGTTTTGTTTGGTGGCAATTTGGTGCCATCCTTAGTAGACTGTGAGAGCACATGTGGCTCCTTGTATGCACACGCAACATACATGAGCTGTTGTGAAGGGAATCTGATATACATAGTATAAGGATTTCGCAGAGACATAAGCTTGTTCTCTCCAGAATCTGGGGGCAGCTGCTCCATTATTGTGATTGCAGATGCTTTTTGAGGGCCAAGCAAATAATGATTTGTGTTTGCTGCTACAAGAAGCTCTTCCTCTGTACCTGGTGTAACTGCTCAGGTTGTCTTGATGCTTGGTACAATACCAGCTTGAATTTAGGAAGCAGACATGATGGCTGTTGCGGACTTCAAGCTGGATAATTTAGGGAATATACTGTAGTGCACAATATTGACAAAAACAGAGTTCATATAGATGTCAGAAAAAATTAGGTTTGACTTAGTTTCTTATCTATCTCTATACAAATTATTTTATATGTAATAGATAGCTAATAGAAAAGTTGGTCCCTTGTGTGGCTACAAATATATGACATTTACTGTACATTTGTTATTAAGGTTTCTGACACTGACATTTATTGTTATATCTAGAAGACACAATTTTTAATTGCACTTATTCTGCTCTTTATAAAAATGCAAACAATAATGTTCCTGGCACAGAAGGTCACTGGAGAAGGCCTTGAGAAATGATACCCACAGAAGCTAACGTTGCCTTCAGATGGGGCACCACATCAATTTCATGTTGATCTAATTGCATTTCTTCGGGAAAAAAAAGGATTTTATTTTTAGTTTGGAGATATGGTTTTAATATGCTGGATTGTCATTAATAGCAGATTAAAGGCCATTGTGAGATAAAAATTATCTCGCAAGTCTGATCCTCACCTTCAAAACTCTATTTGCAGTAACCATCAGGTTGGCTATTTTTCAATTCATTCCAGAGGAGGCCAGATATGAAGGCCAAAAGAGACATCCAGCCCAACCTGCTACAGTGGAGATATGTGCTTTCATCTATTGCTGTGGAATATAACACCATAACCTTGTGAAATAAGTTTCCCTGCCAAGAAAATATTCTTGATGAATTTGAAGGAAAAAAGAATCCACTGCTTTCAGTAATGGTTTGTTCTAATGGTTAATCATCCTTTCTGTAACAAATTGCTCCTTGTTTCTAATTTATCTGTCATAAACTCCCAGCCAGTGAGTTTATGCATGTCTTTTTTATCCGTGTTAAAAATCGCTGCAATATTTGTGATTTTCTCTCTGTGAATCTGCCTGTACTCTGTAATCAAGTCATCCCTCTGTCTTCTAGATTTTTTTTTTCTGTGATAAGATAAGCAGCTCAGACTCCTTCAATCATTTACACAATAAGGCTGTCCTTAAACCTCAATTTCTTTTTCCACGAGTCTCTTCAATTTATTTTTAACACCCCTTCAAAAGTATAGGGCAATCTATTTTTAACATCCCTTAAAAGCCCAGGCATTCGAACAATTTATGGCATTCTGATACTGAACTCATCAGTTCTCTTTAGAGAGCAGGAAAGACCTCAGTGCTAAATCCTATTCCCTCATTCATACACCTGGAAACCCATTTACTTGTTTAATATCATGTTGCACTAAGGGCTTATGTGTAATTTCATCTGTCCTAAAATCCTAAAACTTTTCCCCTCCCTTCAGCATACGATTATGCTGATGTGATTTAGGATCTAAATTTGATGGTGCTACCTGTTTATATCAGACAAAAACTTACAGCTTTTAACTTGCATATCTAATTTTAGCCAACCAAGCCCTGCTCACTTGTCCAGTTTTACAAGAAATTATGGATGTCTGAATGTGGGACATGGCCACAGAGCTGCTCTTGTATAGTCAGCGTGTTATGGAGTCTGATTGACCACGTGCTGCCTGTCACAGTCCAGCTCCAAAGACTGGCAAATTAATTAAAATGTGTATATGTGCTCTGTACTAAGAAATTGTACAACTGCAGCGCAGGGAACTGGAAAAGCTCCTTACACTGGCGTGGTTACCTTCACTGTAACCATTACTCATTTATTTGCCTTCCCATATGTTACTCTGTGCAGCTTTTCATCTTCTACAAAGAACATTTATTTTTTTAAAAGATATTCATTTTCAGTGGGTGTATTCTATTTTTGACACATCCATTTCAAATCATTAGAATATCACCCTGCAGTTCTAGGGCGTATAAGGCCATTGTGAGATAAAAATTATCTCGCAAGTCTGATCCTCACCTTCAAAACTCTATTTGCAGTAACCATCAGGTTGGCTATTTTTCAATTCATTCCAGAGGAGGCCAGATATGAAGGCCAAAAGAGACATCCAGCCCAACCTGCTACAGTGGAGATATGTGCTTTCATCTATTGCTGTGGAATATAACACCATAACCTTGTGAAATAAGTTTCCCTGCCAAGAAAATATTCTTGATGAATTTGAAGGAAAAAAGAATCCACTGCTTTCAGTAATGGTTTGTTCTAATGGTTAATCATCCTTTCTGTAACAAATTGCTCCTTGTTTCTAATTTATCTGTCATAAACTCCCAGCCAGTGAGTTTATGCATGTCTTTTTTATCCGTGTTAAAAATCGCTGCAATATTTGTGATTTTCTCTCTGTGAATCTGCCTGTACTCTGTAATCAAGTCATCCCTCTGTCTTCTAGATTTTTTTTTTCTGTGATAAGATAAGCAGCTCAGACTCCTTCAATCATTTACACAATAAGGCTGTCCTTAAACCTCAATTTCTTTTTCCACGAGTCTCTTCAATTTATTTTTAACACCCCTTCAAAAGTATAGGGCAATCTATTTTTAACATCCCTTAAAAGCCCAGGCATTCGAACAATTTATGGCATTCTGATACTGAACTCATCAGTTCTCTTTAGAGAGCAGGAAAGACCTCAGTGCTAAATCCTATTCCCTCATTCATACACCTGGAAACCCATTTACTTGTTTAATATCATGTTGCACTAAGGGCTTATGTGTAATTTCATCTGTCCTAAAATCCTAAAACTTTTCCCCTCCCTTCAGCATACGATTATGCTGATGTGATTTAGGATCTAAATTTGATGGTGCTACCTGTTTATATCAGACAAAAACTTACAGCTTTTAACTTGCATATCTAATTTTAGCCAACCAAGCCCTGCTCACTTGTCCAGTTTTACAAGAAATTATGGATGTCTGAATGTGGGACATGGCCACAGAGCTGCTCTTGTATAGTCAGCGTGTTATGGAGTCTGATTGACCACGTGCTGCCTGTCACAGTCCAGCTCCAAAGACTGGCAAATTAATTAAAATGTGTATATGTGCTCTGTACTAAGAAATTGTACAACTGCAGCGCAGGGAACTGGAAAAGCTCCTTACACTGGCGTGGTTACCTTCACTGTAACCATTACTCATTTATTTGCCTTCCCATATGTTACTCTGTGCAGCTTTTCATCTTCTACAAAGAACATTTATTTTTTTAAAAGATATTCATTTTCAGTGGGTGTATTCTATTTTTGACACATCCATTTCAAATCATTAGAATATCACCCTGCAGTTCTAGGGCGTATTTTTCTTTCCTTCTTCTTTTTTTTTTTTTTAATTTTCAGTTTCTCATATCTGTGACTGACTGTCACTATGGCATCTTTCCTCCATGTGAGTCAGGAGAAGAACTGATTTCTCAAGTCATCTGTGTCTTCCATGTGTCAGCTGGCAGCTGTACACCAACAGGGGTGGAACAAAGCAATCCTCTGCAAATTTCTCTGGCGCTCCACTGGCGGGAGAGGCACAGGGATCTCCCACGCCCCTAGGGCTGTTGGGGAGCTGAGTGGAAGAGGTAACTAAAGAAACTGGTCTCCCCCTCCCGCATCCCTGAACACAGCCCTAGGTGAGGGCTGAAACTGGATTGTGATACCTCATGCTAGGCTTTGTTTAACAGTTGACTGTCAGAAGAAGAATGAGCGGTGCCCAGCAGGGCAGGCAACCTCGGCCGCAGGCACAAGAGGGGGCCTGGGTGCCCTTGACCCAAGTGGAAGCAGGATGCGGTGCGTAGGTGCAGCAGCGGAGAAGTGAGCTGCCTCTGTCCACCTATCCCACATCACTCCTTGTGGCTGCAGCTCCAGTAGTTGCAAGGTGGAGTATGGAGAGGTTCAGTTTGCCAGTAAAATTCTTCAGATTTAAAATAACCCTTTCCTTCCTGGATCTCTGGAAGGAATCACAAGATACCTGCGCTGATGGTTACTACAGATGGAGTTTTGAAGGTAAGGGTCAGGCTTGTGAGATAAACCTTACCTCTCCCAGGTGGGCTTAGTGTCACCCTGGTGGTAACTGGCTGAAAAAGATACTGGACTAATCACTGTTGGCTTCATTTGCTGGCAGGAATCCTTCTGCTCATATGAAAACTGGTATTATAACAAGAAGAAACAAAAATGTTTAAGAGTCAAAAGAAAAGGAAGGGTAGTAAAGGGGACTTTCTGAACCAGAGTTTAGAATCTGAATGGGAGAAGAGTTGGAAAAAAATTGTATGTGTGTTTAAGTGCATGTACGCATGTACATATGTGTGATATAAAGTGTTTACAGTGCTTACACAGTAAAATCATAGGCAGAGATTTACACAATCATATGATTCCTTCAGCTCCAACAGCTGGACAAATAGTTTTAAAAAAAGGTTAAATAATTTATTACAAATCTGCTACCAGTTTTTGCTGACTGCAGTGCTTTTACTTCCCTGGCAGGGTGCTGCGTGGTTCAGGCTGTCCACAGTCAGCTGGGCACGGGGCAGGACTCAGGGGGATTCCTGAGCAAGAGGGAGCAGTCACTGTGTCAGAGCTCAACAAGATAATGAGTCATTGCTCATTTGGAAGAAGCATATGTGGAACGGACAGATACAGGCATCAGGTGGATCAGTAATGCATGACAGCCTTTAATTTAACTCTTGTTCATAGGATGGCAGATTTGTCTCGGAGCAGGGGAGAAACAAAATATGGTGAAGCTGACTGGAGCGTGTTTGTCACTCAGGGCCATCGCTTCAGCTTCTTTCAGATATTGTGCCCCTTACAATCTGTGCTGTTGGGTACAGAGCTGACTTCAGTGCTACGTAGCACTGCATAAGTCATCTCTGTCCTACTGCCAGGAGGTCAAGCAAAATGCTAATTCAGGAGACAGAAACAGAGCACCCCTGGAGCAGGCTGTAAATCCTGCCACAATCTCCAAATTCTCTATATCATTCAGCATCCAGCCCCAAGCTAGCCAACATGTTTTGTTGCTTCACCAAGCCTCATCTTTGCCCTGCTGGTAAGCATTGAACATGGTACGTATCTTGCGTGTGTCAGCTTAATGGACGAGAATCATGATGATACAGCAAACGGCTGCAGTACTTTCAGACCTCACTGCTGTGATAGCTGTCAGTGGTTGTTGCCTTCCCCATTCCTGTTGCGGGATGGTGGTTTTTGCCCTTTGGCAGTTTAATCTGCAGGATGGCAACCGGGGCACCGAGACACCAGCAGCACCGTCTTCTGCCAACTCCATGTCGCCGCCTAGCGGGCAGTGGTGGTGAGAATGCGTTGGCCGGGTGCAGCCAGAGCCTCAGCTCTCCCTGGCAGACAGCTGGATCCCAGTTTGGAGATCATGTTTGTGCATGCTTTTCCAGCCGTGCCTGATACATGTCACTACGGCACGGGGCACCATTTGTCCAAGCAGGTGTTACAAGGTAAAACAGGCCCCTATTCGCTGCTGACACCTGGAGAAAATAATGGAGTAAGGCTGGATACAGCAGTGCTGCAATGATGTCAGGGGAATGTGGTGGCACATTTGCAACCTTCTGCCTCACAGATCATGGGTGAGAGGCTGCTCTGTATGTCATTGGAGATCTCTGTTCCCTAGAAATGAAAGGAAGGAGAAAGGCAAGAGCAAACCTGGTGAAAGCCAGTCCGTTAGTCTTATGTTTATATGAGGGAAGTTATAGATACATTGCCAAGCAGAACAACGTCTCTGGAGTTTGCAGCAAATTCATGGGAGTCAACCCAATAGCTTTAGTGAAGAGAATTCACAGTTACTGTGAGGCTTCCCAGGAGATGCTGTTATATATAGGCTTAAATTCTTCTTAGTGTGGAAGCAGGGTAGAGTCCTCAAAGGACCACTTTTATTCTTAAATTTTTGATGTAGCAACGTCTCTGAAATATATCAGCAGTTTTCCTGATTCTTGTTTTTTCTGTGTTTTTTTCTGTGTTTAACATCAGTTCTAGGGAACCAGACACTACAGTTTTGGGTTGTGATTTGTAAGAAGTGTTCTTTATGTGTGTACTATCCTGACAGAAATAAAATGAGTGATATGCTATTACACAAACTCTATGTCTTTGAGTTCTTTTCCTTTACAAATTCATCCTACAAAACTTTAACACGTGCTGCCTCCCAGCAGAGAGGCTTCTGTAACAATTCCTAAATGATATGTAATAGTAATCACTTGAGTTACTTCATATACTCACTAGCAAGTCAATAATTTCCTGTTTCCTAGCAAATATGCCTATTGATTGTACAGACTGGCAAACAGGAGATGAGTTCAGAGGCTAAAAAGCTTTTGAGAATGGATTTTTCGCAAGACAGCAGATATTGATTAATATTTGCTAAATATGTATAAATACATGGTTAATAAAATACATTTGTGCTTCTGTAAAAGCAGAGGAAATAGAACTGGTTTCATTTTTAGGAAGCCAAGGTCATATTAAAGAGACTGTGGTACCTTTTATGTATTTGTTGAAGACATCTGCAGAATAGACATATTTCAAGTGCTGATGAAAATGAATGCTGTACTTTTGAATAGCAGGCTGAGAGAGTCACTGTGACATAGGACGGGGAGGAGAATTAATTTCTTGTCAGTTCAAGTGTCCAGAAAAGGGGCAGATAGTAAATGAAGAATATACCTCTTATGAGAGGCAGCTGAAGGACTGATCAGCTGTAACACCAGAGGACTTTCCACATTTATGCTGTGTATATGAAAGGTGCCTTCTTCAGAAGAAGAAGTCTGCTTATCTTTAATGAATCTTTCTGTGAGAGTATGTCTCAGCCATGATTTACATGTCTAGATTAACCCAAGAGATGCTGGCCCCCAGAAGAACCTGTGAGACTGTACCCAGAGCTCCAGTGACATCCCAGACGGTCAAAAAAGTAGAGGCAGTGGGCACCACAGGTGGGTGGCAGAGTCCTCCCGCACCCAGGGACATCCAGGGTGTTATGATCAGGCTTACAGAGACAATGCTCCCTGTAAGGCAGAAGGGGCTGCTGAGCTAGCTAGACCAGAAGACTAAGAAAACACCTTGAAGAGGCAGTCTGTCCCTGCAATGTCTGTCCTTTCTGGCTATGGAAGCAGACCAGAAGATCACAGTTGCCCTCTTTGATCCCATATAGGTGGTCTGCAAAATTACATGATCCTCACATGCTTTTGTAGCAGCATCTTACCCAGACTGATGTCTTCTTTCTCAGCTGGAGCTTTCAGATGTAATGGACATTTTCCAGAAGAGATGCTGTTGGCTGCATACTTGGAAGTGGGGATGCTGGCTGGGAAAGTTGTCCCAGCCTCAGGCTGGTGGTGGGGGGTTGTGGTGATGTTAAACTAGATGGCTGTTATCTGGCCTTGCAGACAGCAAATAATGCCTCATTGCCTGGTACCAGTTTCGTTTTGAACAGCTCTTTAGAAAATATTGCCTTAGCTATATATAAGTGGAGTGTTGAGGTTTCTATTTTAGATTTCATTTTGCTCCTTAATAACAATGTGCAAAAGATTTGCCAAACATAGCATTCTCCAGGCTAAATTGTTCTTGCTCAGTCTGATGCAGAAAATCTTAAATGCATTTAAATATCACCCATTTGGCATAGTTCAGGCTCTGGCTTTCCAGGCCGCTTTTATGGATAGTACAGATGCGGCAGACAAACCTAACAGATTTGAGGGGGAAGCATAAGTTGTAAATTGGGAACAATTAACAATAAGAATGGAAAAATTCTCCTTGAAATAAAAAATCTGTTCAAAGAGCAAATATTTGTGAAAGCAAGTGTCCAGCATTTGCCAGAGGAAGTTTTAGGGCTGATTATGTTCTAAACCTGAAAAAATCCATTCATTAGAGATACTGCAGTTTTAAATATGCACCTGATTCTCATGCTTATACACCTGTCTGTTTGCAGACTAAGTTTTTTGTAATCTGCCACTGGAGACAGTGTTTCCATATCCCGTTGTGATTCCAGGCTGCTGATTGGCACTGCAGTGACAAGGGATGAAGATTAAAAGAGTCTGGGCTGTGAAGCAAGCACAACAGGAAGAATCATGGGATAGTTGGTGGAACTGGAGAACGAGTTTGTGTACTACCCCTTAGGTAAATAGGCCTGGGCTCACAACAAAGTAAGACTCCTGGCTTTCAGGAAGCAGGAGTGTGGCAATCAGTACAGCAACTCTTGTCTGAATGCTGGCAGAGACTGTGCAGCCAAATGACATGGGGTTGGTTTGTGCCTCTAGTTGAACTTGAATCCTTATGCCTGTGCTGTACTCTGGTACGTCTGTGCCATCTGACCACAGCAGGAACCTCTCTTCAAATTTACAGATGCAGAGGCTTGTAGTTAAATCAACTTTCCAGCAGCATCCACGAAGTTCACTGCTTACAGAAGACTGCTAATGCAAAGGCTATTGATTTGAACCAAAAGAGCAAAGACAAACCACAGAGTGTAGCTCAGCATTCCCAATCTCAAGAGAAACTATTTTTGCTTAGGTGGATGTCTTAGGTATAGTGCCACCAGTATTTTCTGGGCTGAGCACCGGTTCCTCAAGTCCACCTGACCTTGGAGCCTTAAATGGGCTAGCTCTTGATGCAGCACTGCCTGGCTCAGAGATTTCAATTGCTTTTTTATTATAGTATATATATAAAAAAACTCCTTACAGAGGAGCTGTGATGAGAGGCTGTAAGAAAACACGCAAAAGCGGCAGAGTATACAGTCAATGAGTCCATGCTGCCTGGTAGGGATGGACTATGCCTTTGTCAATCTCTTGCCCAGGTCACTGCCCTTTGACTTAACATGCACCACTCATTCTGTGTTCTACTGTTGGAGCAAAGAGGTACCGGGTTGTTCCTTGGGATTTGAGTCCTCCTCAAGTTTTTCTTTCCCTCTTCCTGTCTAGCCCCATGCTGAGTGGCAGAGCTTCACCTACTGCTGTGCCTGAGCACATGAATATTTCACTTATTCTGTCAGATTACAGATATCATTATTTTTATTCCCTATAGTCTCATCACTCTACCTTTTCCTGTGATTGCAGATGGTACAGCTCTGGTTTTCTTTGTGATTCTGGGGAATGGATTTCTGCAAGAATCAGTAATATAGGTGTTTCTGTTTTCTAATTTCTGGATGAATTAGGATCCAACTTTCATTGGTCAGCTCCTTGGCTCATTTCACAAAATCAGGTATTACTTAGTGTAAACTCTAGCACCAGAAAAGGCTTTGTGCTTTCAAAAGCTGAAACAGCTTCTTGCCTCCACTTTTGGCAGTTATGGCTTTAGCAGAGACATTGGGTCCTTGTGATTTTTGCTGAAGTTTTTTCCTGGGGGAACGTAACTGCAGCCCTGACATCTCAGGTGGCGTCCATGCAGAGTAACTTTTAGCAGCAAGAGGGCCACTCTCATCTCTGTCTCTGTTGTTGATTTGCATGTCTTGTTCATGCTCTATGCCTGCTACCTTTCATGCTGTTTCATCTGACAGTTTATACAGACTTTTCAATGCTTTGCCCAGGCATTATCACTTTTAGCATTGCGTGGCTTCCAAGACCTGACAGATGTCTTGGTTTTTTTGCAAACGCAATTCCATCTCCCTTAATAACCTCTCTCCTGGCCTTTTATCAGTCACATGGAACTCAGTTTTGTCTCTAAGCATATCATTTCCAGTAATCTCAGGCTCTTGCTGCTGCTTGTTCTCTTGCAGTTTGGCTGTGAAATTGTCAATCCCATTTGTTCTAACATGATAAGGCCAAAATTTGCGCTGCTCAAATACAATTTTCATTTTAGGGTTACAGGGTTTCCTAAATATTTCAAAGTGTCCAGCAAAATACATTTGTCTTCTCGCTGCTGTGCTGATAGTGTGTTGCCATACTTCAAAAGCCTCTTCACCCACTGTCTGTAGGAAAAAAAAACTGCTTGAAATTTTTCTTCTGTTTTACTTAACTTTCAGGCTTCTATCATGAAGGTGAAGGCGTTGCTCTTTCTCCAATTCTCCACTGCCGCCCAAGAACTGTAATGGCTGCCTGAATAAATCTGGGATGCACTACTTTACCTTTGGGGTTTACAACTGGTTATGTAGCTTGTGCTCTCTCCCTCTGTTTTCTTTTTAAAATAAATATCGATAGCTCACAGTGCATAGTACAAATATTGTGAGTATGATAATAGTATAAAAATTAAATTTGGGTTTATTACTCTGCTATGCTTTTACTTATGCTTCCTCAGTTTTCATTTGAATTGTAACATGCCTCTTTCAACTCTGGTCATAATCCCCCTCTCCTTCCTACCCCGGCTTAGCATTTGCCTGCAAACCAAGAAGAAAGAGTGAGCTGCTGTACCTCTGTGAGTAGGGGCCCCCACCTCAGTGCTAGGGTGGAGCACCCACCTATATATCCTGTAGCCTGTAGGCAGCAGAGTGGGAAAACAGCAGAGCACAAGGAGTCTCAGGCCAGTGCTGCTTGAGCGGGTCTGCTGGGGAGCAACATGTCATTCAGCTGTAGCAGCCTGTGTCACCCTTTGCAGAACGCAGTGTGAGAAGCAGACCTTAAACATCTTCACCTGCTTCCCAGCTGTGGAGCAAATGAGTGCCAGCAGCTGAGTATTGCACTTCCATTGATTCGTGAGGAATTTTGCCCGCGAGGCCCAATGGGTGGAAATGCCAAATCCAGAGTTTCTGCCTAGGGTGCAAAAAGCAGAAGTAGCACTTGCAGCATAGAGTGGTGCAAGTGCCTTTGGGAAGGCAGGGGAGGAAGGCAAATATTAATTTTAGCAAAAGAAAGTGATGCCAGTCTACAGCTTTGCACACACACCTTGCTGATAGCAAACCACAGGTTGTGTCCAGCCTCTGTATCATTGATGACCTCAGCTGTAGGGACAAGAAAAATAGCCAACAGGAACAGTAACAGAACCCATGTTCCATAATGGGTCTGGCTGTATTTTGAAGAAATTTAGCTGAATCAACGGAACAGTGAAGAATAAAGGTTTTGGGAGTCAGAGGTGCACATGATCATTTTGAGAAAAATCTTGTGTAGGGAGAGGTCCTGTTTTCCCAATAGGCTTCCCTTTGTGCCCCCATGGATGTGAGAGGTCCATCAGAGGCCAGAGGCAGCACGGGGAGCATGGTGCAATGCTTTTGACATGGCTGGCACTGGCGGGGCCATGGTCTTCTTCTGTAGTCATGGTCTTCTTTCCTTACAGCCTCACTGTGTGGGGCTGGCTCCAACCAGCATAGCAGCCACAGGGTGACATTTTGGCTGCGGCCACCATGGTCAGCCACTACTGCCTCTCGCCTGCAGCTGGGGCACTGTCCCTGCAATGGGCAGGACCAGCTCCAGCAGCCACATCCTTCCCACGGTGAGGTCTTTTGTAATGATGCTTCCAGTGTGATGCAGTCCCACCTCCCCAGGTAGAAGCAACAGCCATGCATGAGTGAGACACCTGACCAGGGTTATGAATTTGTAATAAGTCTATTACTGTCCTCTCCTCCTTTTTCCATCTCCCTATGTCTTTTTCAAAGGTATACCATGTCCACAGATAGCATATTACCCTCAACAGAGATATTATCTGCTACATATGCTACAGAGGTTATCTGCAGCAATTAAAGTCAGTGTTGGCAGCACAGGCAGGATGGTGGGACAATACCTTCCAAGTGGCTTAAACTTCTAAGAAAGGCTTAGACATGCAATTTCTAATAATGACATATTATTTAATAGTGACCTTAGTGATCATTTGAAGACATTAAAATCAGTATAAGTTTTACGGCCTGTATTTACAGATCTGTTCTTTTTTCCTGTTTGCAATTCACCTCCTGTTTTCTAGCCTCCTGACTATCCTGTATGTGCTTTTTCTTGATCTTAAATATAACTAAAACTTTTCCTTCTTTCTGAAGTGGTGGAGAAAAAATAAAGAGGGAGAAAACAATTTAACTGGAGCTACCTTTGAACAGAAATATTTAAATAGCATCCAGGGTGAATGTATTCATGTAATATGAGATGACAAGGCCATCATCTGACTACACAGGGAGCAGAAGATGGCTCTCCCTGCCCAAGTTCAGACCTCTTGGGAAGGCACAGAGATAGGTAGCCTAGATTTCTGGTGGGGCTAATATAGCAGCAAGGTTTTGGGCTCAGAGCTGTCTACTAACCAAACATCTCAGGGTGCAGACAGGCATCAGCTATCTCTACTAAGTCTCTTAGCATCAGGGACTATCACTGCATGATAAATCCCCAGTTCCATTACTACAGACCAAGACTGACCGAGATCTCTGACAAACTCTGGCATCCTTGAGATTGTCTGTGCTGCCCTTTTCCCCCACTCTCACTTTCCCTCCTGGTGAACAAGTTGATGCTGGGGGATGCACATTATATAACCTTGTTCTGCATTCGTGTTGCCAGTAGTTACCTTCTGAAGTCTGGTATTACCATACCCATTCTAAGTTCCCTGACACCTGTACAGCTGAAGTGCAATAAGACTTTATAGTATTATCATATTAGTCACAGAGTACATTTGGAATGTACATAGATTAGTCATTTAATAGCTTCAGATGTCCAGATGGGTCAGGAGAACGTGACTGTCCATGGTCCTCCATGCAGAAAGAGTAGCAGCTGCAAATTTTAAGTGTCCCCAGGAGCAGACAAAAGATTCTCCTGTGTCATGCTGTTTTTCCTGAAAGAACCAGCAAACACCAGCATTTCATCTCCAGCTGAGCAGGTGAAATTCAGATCAGCTCTGGCATCACTCTCAGTGGTCCTTCAGAAGCGAATCTGCATAAGGTAAGATGAATAGTTGGCTCTGGGGACACTGGAAATAGCTGTGAGCACCTAGAGGAAAGGCAGAAGGGAAGGATGGCAGGTATACATGTGAGATGTGCAGGTACTAAGTCTTCAGATCCTTGAGAATGGAGACAGAAGCACCTTCAGCAGCAACACTGGTTCAGCTGGAATAGATTGTTTTACTGGAAAGTTTCAGTTCCCTTGCCCCCGCTCTGAAATATGTTTTCTATTCTTTGCAGTATTCGAGCACAAGGCAGATCCAAAGCCATAACAGAAACCAAAGCCATAGGTCAGCTTGCAGAACCTTGCACACTGTGATGGCTGCCTGCAGCTGAATTCCTCCCTGAGTCCTGCGGCCTGTGGACCACACCACGGACATCAGTTGATTGGCCTGACAAGTGGGCAAGGGCATGATGCAAGCCAAACTCACCACAAGTGTCTGTAGCCGCTTGTCCTGTCAGAGGATTTGCCACTGTGATGTTCAGCAGGAAGACATGAAGATCAACCTCCTGTTGGCTGTTGTATGTCATTGAGAGATGGGTAGGGGACTCTTTATCAGGGAGTGTAATGATAGGATGAGGGGTAACGATTTTAAAGTGAAAGAGGGGAGATTTAGATTAGGTATCAGGATGAAATGCTTTACTGCGATGGTGGCGAGTTGCCCAGAGAAGTTGTGGATACCCCATCCCTGGAGGTGTTCAAGGCCAGGCTGGATGGGCCTTTGAGAAACCTGGTCTGGTGGGAAGTGTCCCTGTCACCTGTCCAACCTGGAGGGTTGGAACTCGATGATCTTTAAGGTCCATTCCAACTTGAACCACTCTATGATTGTATCTGGTATCTGTTACTGGTCAACAGTGTAGGACACTGATGTTAAACTCATTAAATTACTCTAATAACCTGCAGCATTTCTTTTCTCTAGGGCTTCATTTGAGTAGACATTTGGCAGAGCTTGACTTCCGAGCTCTGGAGGTATGGAGGGAACAGTTGGTGATACGTAGTGGTGATACGTTCTAGGTGGGAGAGATCTGATTCTTCAAACCTGGGTTTTTGTGGTGGTGTACTCGTCCCCCTCTGCCACCTTACCCAGTTGCTGCTCAAACCATAACTGTTTAGTGGAATTTGTGATGAATTGCACTTTGAGGGATCGCTGGCAACATAGACAACGACTTTATGGAACAGAGACCTAGATGTCTCACTGCTATGTAAATATGACTATAGGTCAGTCATCTTACTCTGTAAATACTGTACAGCTTGGCGCACGTTGATCTCTACTGCATGGCAGTGGGCTGCACAGCAGTATCTCCCTTTGAGTAGGGACAGCTCTAGAGGTTACTCCTCGAGGTTAAGTGTCCTGGGTTGAGGTAAAAGAGAAACAACTTTCTGTTTGCTACTTCCTAGCTAGGCCCCTTCTAACTCTCTGAAATTAACAGCTTATTATAGAGAAAACTGTTCACTTTTAGAGTGATATGATGAATGTTTGTACTTCATGCCAAGGAACAGTATACAGAGCAGCTCTTTCTTACGCTTATTGCTATAACAACTAAGGTCAGCAAATTCTGTTACTTGCCTGTTGGGGGGTCGGAACAGAAACATCTGTAGGGAGGAGCGGACAGGACAGGTGCCCCAAAACTGACCAACAGGGTATTCCATACCATTTGCCTCATTCTCAGTGAAAAAGCTGACGCATCAAAGGCTCAATTCTCTTTCTTCAATGGCTGATATCTGAAGAAAACCGTGTCTGTTCGTCTGCTTTTGATCCTGATCTGTGTGTTCCTGACTTCAGAGCTGGAATCTAGTTCCCATCCATCACTGAGTCCAGACTGGTACTTCCCCAGTGCCTGTTGGTGACGTCATCCTGGGAGCTTGATATAGTTTTGTATATATTGTATCTATTTCATTATTTCCTTTTAATGTTATTATTAATAAAATTAATTATTAAAAAAAATTATATATTAAAGTAGTTTAGGTCCTTCTAAATTCGTAAATCTCTTTATCTTTTGTCCTGGGAGCGAGAAGTGGGGAGTGAGCATCTGTCGCCGTCATAGATCATTTCGGCCTAAACCACGACATTAAGACATTCTTTGCTGCAACGGATGCTCAGAAAGTGTGATATGTGATACAAATGACTGCTTGCATATAGAGAATCCTTTATACATAAACCATTGATCAAGGTCTGGGACTAGAATTGGATCCAGCTGCACCTAAGACACCTCTCTGAGAAAGAGTTTAGAAAGCAAGGACGTCCTTTCTGAACCTTGTAATTCAATGGGAGAGTCTTCCTGACAGTTCTGTCTGACCCTCTCCTCCATACAGCAATTAACCTTGCCATGGAATATTGTAAAACACTGTTACATTTACTGTCAAACTTTGTTAAAATTCTGTTGAATATCAATAAATATTTCACTGCTTCTCTCTTATGTCTGAAGGGAATCACTCTTTCTGTGACAGTTTTTCAGGTTCTGTTTGACTCATGCAGGATGTTTGAGAAGAAGGAGGAAAGAGTTTCCATGCAAGACTTTACGCCTTGTTCTGCAGGTCTACTTACTAGTCCATGGTGCTGGGAAACCTTATGTGTACAGAGCACATCCCATTACTCTGCATCCTTTGCAGATAATGCTCATGTTTCTGTGTAATTGAGGTGAAGATGAAGAAGACCTTTGGAGTCCAGAGAGTCTCCTATTTGCTGCAGTGAGCTGCAAGACAAAAGGAATTGTTGGAGGATCTTTCAGTGTTGTTCCCAGAGGGCTTGTGAGGTGATCAGCATGGGTGCTATCCTAGATATACTTAGTCAAGTTGCGCTGAGCCTTGCTGCTTACAGAGAAATTTCAGTCTTCAAGCTGGATGAAACCCTTACTGGACCTGTATGGATCTCACACTCACTAAAGTTGAGATTTTCAGTGGATTCAGGCACTAAAACTGTGTAATTTGCACAAATTTTCCACCAAATTATTCCATCCAAATTGCACACTAGGTTGCTGAATTATCCAGCAAGTTCTGGGGAGACCTTGGAGCCCCTTCCAGTCCCTCAAGAAAGGGGGCTCCAGGAAAGCTGGGGAGGGACTCTTGATGAGGGAGGGGAGCCCTAGGAGCAGGGGGAAGGTTTTGACCTGGTATAGTTGGGGGTGTCCCTGCTGACTGCGGGGAGGTCGGACTAGATGACCTTTGGAGGTCCCTTCTGGCCTGGACAACTCTATAACTTACTGCATTAAATTGTGATGTTTATATCATTCAAAGGAAGAAAGAACAAAAAATTATTGTAAATCTAAAAGATTCTAGTCAAGTAATCATTAAAAACATTAATGGTCTGTTAAATGATGCTAACATTTTTATTTCAAATTATATATAGCTTTTTTTTATTTATATCTGATTTCTCTATTTATGGCACCTTTTTATACTGTTCCTTGCTCTCTTTGTTAAGTCTAAAGCTAACTTCTCTCAGGTCCAAAAGCTGCAATCATTTACTCACCAGTAATTGACTTTGGTGAGTTTTAGCAGCTCTTGTATATCTCCTATAATGGTATTTTGACATCCTCTTCTTCCCATATCTGTGCACCTCAATACTCATTTTTAATCTAGGGTGATAGGTGGTTACACAAAATATCTACTTGCCATTGCTATCTATCTTTCAATAGCAGAAATAGCATTTGGGGCCCTGTCCTTGTGAAGATGGTACAGTTCAGGTACCCAGGTACTGTTTCTCTTTGACAATTTTGTCATTTATCAATATAGTTCCAGAAGACTTCATTAAAAGAAACACTAAGGCTATTCTTTTTGTGGCAGAAATCTGTTTCCTTTATTTTCTTATAACCAACACTGTGTGAAGCATCTTGAATACGTCTGGTTTTAGTGCCCTTTGAAAATTACTCTTTATGCTATTTAGAACTCATTCAGTTCTCTGTTATTCATTGATACTTTTTCATTTTTAAAATTAATCCTTCTCTTCTTGTTACTGAAAAAATGCTGAAACACTAAGTCACTTTATTTTAAATAGATAAATTGTTCTAGTTTGTTTCTCCTCCTTTTTCCTTTCTTTCTCCAATAGCCCTCCTGAAACAGACTCATTTTTTCCCCTTGAAAGTAATTGTGCTACTAAATTACAAAGATTCACACTTAGGGAATCATACTAGAGGTCCCTATTTGCACAAAAGGGGTCTTTTGTCTCTTCTGTTTAAGTTACTTTTATACTGCAAAAAAAAAAAAGAAAAATTGCAGATTTTATAAGGCCTGGCATTGTTATTCTGCTTTTAAATTCAGTTCTGTTCAGCTGAACTAGAACAGAGCCAGCAGCAATGCAAGACAGTTTTCTTGCAAGATGGAAGGGATCAGGTGTTCAAAATCTGAAATGGCGGGGAGAACAGCATTAGGTAGGACAATTACCATTTCCAGGGGAATAAAACAGTGCAAGAGCTGCACAGAAAACGGAAGAGCACAAGTTGGTTACAGATTGCTGACAAGTCTACACTGCCGGGCAAGCCAATGTTCACTTTCAGAGTTGCAGTGGCCAGAAACAGCTGCAGCTGTCTGCAGTGCTCTTTTGGGACCTTGTTTCCTTAGCCAGAGTGCTGGTTGCCAAAGCAAGTCAATCCCAATTTTTCCTTAGTCATAGGATGTTTGTCAGGATAGCTGGGAAAATGCAGTTTTCTAGCGAATGCATTTAAACTCTTTTATTGTGTAATCTCTCTCTTTATTGGTATCTTTCTCTTGCAGCTACCTTGTGTTAGAGAGCCTCTGGTGAAAGCCTGAGTGGTATTTTCCTAGCTGGAACATTTAATTGGGTGAAACGGGTCATCTTGACAGATAATATATTTTCTTCCTAGGGAAGCTATGGCTACAGTGGCACCTGAGCTCAGACTCACCAGAAGAGGTTCTTGCCAGGTTAAGTTTGCCATAAATTTGAGGAATTCACCCATCTATGGAAATTGCAGTTGGAATTTTTTGATGGTTTGGGGTTTTTTCATATTCTCTGTAGGGTGAATGAAAGTGTTCTTTTACTGCCATTGGCTGCAAAGGAAGCTGACATGGCCACCGACTCTGTTTGATGTCTGCATGAAGATAGGACTTCAATAAATTGGATCTGCACAAAAGACATAACATTGGCACTTTTTTAAAAAAAACCTATTCAAATAAATATAGAATTAGGCTGGATACTCCACTCAATTGCACTTTATAAATATTTTATCCCTTTTGAAGTTTAAAAAGACCATATCAGGAGCTGTTAAATGTCCTTGATCTCTCTGCTTTTACGTGAATATGGTTGCACATCAACCATTCACAGAAAAGTGTCGCCTAATGTGACACACATTAATGTGACACCTAAGTCAGTAAGCATCAAAGGGAAGTATTGTGCTTTAAATCACTCTTTCTACAGACACCAGATTTCAGCAGTGCTTCAAAGGTTGTGCTGTCCCTTTGGAATGCCAGAATTTCTTCAGAGTGATTCAGAAATATCAGTTGTTTGTTCAATATGTAGCAATATGGAACAGAGCAAATGAAAATTAGGGAGAAGAGGTTGCACAATCCTGGGTAGAAGCTACAGTGGGAGCTGGGGTCAGTGTACAGGCTGTTTTCTGCAGCATAGACGCACTGGCTGCTCTCGGTGGGCTCTCAACTGCTCAGCTCCAGTTTGACTCTGAAGAAGCGAGCAGCCTTGTTATGGTTGGAGCAGGAGCTGCTCTGGGAAGTGCTCCAGGGCTGCATGCTCCAGAGAACACTAGTGGGATGGCCCCGTGTCTCAGAGCTGGTCAGCTACAGCTCTGCCAGCAGAACTGGAAGCAAGCTCTCTGGAAGGGTTTTAAGCAGCTGATGGAAAAGTTGTAGTTTAACGATGGTGAGATCTTGCCATTGAAGTTATCCAGCCCTCAGCTTGAGTGTCATCTCAGAAATGGAGGAAAGATGTTAGATTTGTTTTTAAATTCTGTCACAATTATTATGTCAGGTTATTGATATGTCACCTGTCAGCTTAGGGCAGGGAGGAAGCACAATGCCAGACGAACCCGTTGAACAACCTTGAATACCCAGGAACCAGGGCCATGTTTGTCCTCAAGGGAAGAAGCGCCCTGCAGAGGCACATGTGGACCTGGGAGGGTGTCCAGCAGCTGTGCTGCCTTACTCTTGCACTGCGTGGTCCTGCTCCTGTGCAGTAGGATGGAGGCTCCTCTGGCACCCAGGACAGAGGTGGTGGGATTGTTGGCAGAAGAGAGGTGTGCAACATGCATGGATTAGCTCAGCATCATGGGGCAGCCTTTAGAGACAAAACAGTAAAAAGATGCCGGAAGATGAAATTGCAATATCATTTTAAGCTTTGCAACATACTGGTTTCAGGGGATATCCTGGTTCTTCCTTATGACCCCGACAAGGCCATCTCTGTTGAAAAGGATGGAGAAAGGCAGTTTGGGATAGGCAGACCCCCAAGCTGGAGGTATCCATTGGCAGGCTAGTGCTTTCAACTATCATGCATAACTGAGCTACACAAAGAGGGAGCATTGTCGAGCATCTGGCCTCACCCCTCCAGTTTTTAAGAGTAACCTCTGTAGAAACAACTTGTTTTTCTCCTGGTGAACTTATCAAGAAGGCTGAGAAACTCTTTTATGAAATAACTCAGTTACATTTACATTTTCTGTAAAAGCAAATTCTTTCTCTGTATAACAATTTCAAGGTTGACAGAAGGAATGATTGCTGCTAAGAAATGGATAACTTATCATTTTAACGTGTAATGAAGGAGGTGAGTCTGCAGTAACCTTAACTTTGTCTCCTAATGCATATGGATTATTATTTAGTTTATAATAAAGCTATCAATATTATTCAAACAATACACAATGCCACCTTATATTCTGCAAATGTATTCTGGCTATTTGGTGTAGTTACATCTTGATTTAGCTCTCTCCCTCCCTCTTATTTTTGTCTCTAGCCTGCTTGCTGTAATTATTTGGCTCCAGATTGCGTCTTTTGAGAGGTGGTACAGCACCCAGGGGGGCAATGCTCTGCTGTCCGAAGAAGAACAGGGAGTGCTTGTGGGTATTTTAGGCTTTTTCAGGGCTGAGAGTTGTAAATGCTCTGTAGAGCTTGAGTCCAATATTGCAGGTATTAGGTGCTGATTGCTGATGCCAGCTGGGCTGTGTATTCATAGTAAATTTTATAAGGCAACAGGCAATGGGGCAAAAGCTGCATACCTCCCATGTGTCCTTGTGGCATCAATCCCATTCCTCTTCCATCCCCCTCTTTTCAGTCCACTATTCAGGACTACTAGACAGACGTGTCTTTGTAGAGCACATCACAGTGGTGATTCCGAAAAGCATTTTTAAGTTGTTTACCCACGCCGTTCCCTCTCCCTCATCTTTCTCTGGATCTGTAGCCTGGGTTAGCACGGGTGTGTCAGGGAAATGGCGCCCAAGTTGCAGGGTTTGTCCGGATAGATGATTAACTACTGTAAAAGCCCCAGCTCTTACAAAACTAGTCTTGGATTAAAGATAGCTGAGAAGTCAGTAACTTTGCGGTATCTGCTCCACGGGGAGAGGACTGAGGAGCAGTGTCCCCTGGAGTCCTCTTCTGAGCGCTTCTCTTCCATCTGCTAATGCTGTGAATACCAGCATGTGATTAGCTACACTTTGACTTGGGCAGTCTAATAGTCGCCACACATGGGACGCATCCTGGAGTCATAACTGCCACAGTTGCCCTCGGGTAAAAGACTTGGCAAGGAAGAATAACTCTTTTTTCTCTGCTCATTTTCTAATAGCAGCTTTGTTTGGAACAAAACCTGTGTCTGCAGTTACAGGGCTTTGGTAATACAGTGCTGGCAATAACAGTGATGTACTGTTGCCCTGGCCAAAGGGTTAGCTGTTGTGAACATGAGGAGATTCATGGGTTCCGTTTTGTTTATTCAGCTGACATCTCTGAGTATACAGCCATTATCAGTGTAAGTACTCTAAGTGGCAGCTGCATTATCTGCCACAATCTTCAAATATAGCAGGACAGAGAAGCTATGAACATATGATAACCACAGATTAAAACTAATATCCCCTATTCTATTTCAAATTTTCCTCTTGTTCAAGCTCTCTGAGTGTTCCTGGAGATCCATGGCATCAGGGTTGTTGCTTGGTCTTAAGTTTGGCTTTTTCGCAGGCAATCAGCTCCTCCCCTCATGGGATTGCAGTGCGTCAGTGGGGTGCCCTCATTCTCTTTCCATACAGATGGAGGCTGATGAAAAGATATCTGTGAAAAACTATGCTGCTCTGATAGTCTTCACTGCTTGTGCTCTGCAATTTTCAGGAGCATTTCAGATGTGTGACTCTGCTTTCTTTTCCCATCCCTTCCATCCTCCCTGAAGAATTCAAGCACCTTACTGTATTGCATTGAGCAGCACTTGTCAGCTCTGTGCTGTTTTCCACTCTCTTGTAGCATCCCTGGGGAAAATGGTTTATGTAGAAGAGTACCCCCCACAAGCTATTGAATTTCAATTCTTTCCTGGAAGTATGTGGTTATGTGTTTGCTGGCAGGACAGCAAGCTTAGGAGATCTGAGAATACCATTAGTTACCATTATTAGCTTTTATTGGGGGCCACTCCATGATCCGGGGGTAAAACCATTTCTGTGCACACTTTTTCTGAGGAGAGTTTAGCAAATAGCAGCAGCTGGGGCAGATATCTTCACCTTTGGAAAAGAATTGCCAGTATGTTAATCTTTGCTGTAGCCCTTACAGCAATTTTGCTTTGATTACATCAGCAATTGGTAGCACAGATCTGCTTGAGGGTTGTAATTAGGTGGACTAGCGCATTTAAAAATGAGTTGCACCCCTAATTGTTAGCATAGGAGCTGGAAAGAGTCATTGTGGAATTTGAAGGGCACTGTAGAAGCTGGGAATTCCTCTGTACTGGTGTGAAAGCTATTCGAGGCTGAACATACGCTATGAAGTTTGTTGCCTTCCCAGCAGATGATCCGGCCAAGCATTTGTTAACTCCAGTGGTGAATATGGTGCCCTATACTAAGTCTGTATTCCGTTTAGAACCCCATGAGAAAGGATTTAATTCTATTAAATTTTAACTGTAATTAAATTAAAACGGCATTAGACCCCAAGACATCCTGTAGGTTTAAAGACAACGCTTATTGAAATTATGATTCTATTTCCTTTTCTACTTAGAAAATACAGAAGAGGGGGTCTCACGGCAGATAATACCTGTCCTTCCTCCTTCCATTGGTTTTCCAAGTGTCAAAACCTTTTGGTTCTTCTTACAATCTACAGTGGATATTAATGTTTTATTCTCATCACAATGGAACACTTTTTACCTGCACTGACTTTTCTTTGATCTGTCTGTAGTGCTTTTTTATCACACACTGGGTTTGTGAAGTACAAAGAACCTTAGCGCAAGTTTTCTTGGTGTTGCTAGAAGTCAAAGTTGACACATTTGCAAGACCAAATTATAAAGCAGAGCTGCAGCTTAACTCAAGATTGACTTTTACTAACTGAAATTGCAGATGTCTTTCACAACCATGATGCCTCTGGGTAAGGATCACAATATTTGATTTATATGGCAGCTAAATTTGAGTCATTGTGCCCAACAAATATACATGGTTCTTCAGCTGTTCACATCATAGTTGTAAATGAGAGATATCCAGACACTATACTGCGTGCAAAGGTAATGACAACAGCTGCACTGGGTGACACATAATGCCCCTCAATGGTCTGTCCTCTCTCATGCAAAGAACATTATTGATGCCTAGGAAAGAGAAGCATAGGGCAAGTGTATGGTAATCATCATAGAATCATAGAATGGTTTAAGTTGGAAGAGACCTCAAAGACCATCGAGTTACAACGCCCTGCCATGGACAGGGACACCTTCACTAGAGCAGGTTGCTCAAAACCCCATCCAGCCTGGTCTTACACACTTCCAGGGATGAGGCATCCCAGATTTCCCTGGGCAACCTGTTCTAGTGCTTCACCACCCTCACAGTAAAGAACCTCCTCCTGATATCTAATCTAACTCTCCCCTCTTCCAATTTAAAACCATTATCCTTCGTCTTGTCACTACACTTTCTGTCAAAGAGTCGCTCTCCAGCTCTGATGCAAGCTCCCTTCAGGTACTGGAAGGCTGCTATGATGTCTCCCTGGAGCCTTCTCATGGACCATGCCATCGAGCCGACCATGCCAACGAGCTTGGGGTCGTCAGCAAACTTGCTGAGGGTGCGCTCTACTTTCTTGGCACAGGTTCCCAGCTTCCAGTGATTTGTAGCTTTTGACCTTTGAAATGAGGTTTGGATCCCCTCATTAAATCATGACAGACCCTCTCTGAAGCCTGGTGTCCAGCAAACGTGTAGTGGGTCAGGGAGATGCCAGGCAGCACACTGGGAATGCTGAAACTGCAATAGAGGTATAGCAGTATCTAGTACCTAGGGCTGTAGGGAAATGCTCTCTTTCTGATGAGTAGTATCTCCATCTCATTCTGGTTAATCTGTAAAACCCTGCTGGAAGCCTTTTGCAAACCAAAGTTCATGTTGTTTTTCCTAGTCTAGACGCATTACTAGGACACGATGGGAAGGAAGGCAAGGGATATGTTGTATTAATAGACTTGTCTTGAAAAAATTTTTAAAGCAATATCTTTAAGATTTTTTCGGAAGAGAGTGAATAGGTGGAAATGATGAGCGCTTGAAAATCTTGCAGAGACATCTGCAAGATCTGCAAAAATCACCTAGCGTTAGGATAGGGATTCAGGTGACAAGAAGAGTGATACTAGCTCTGAATTTGTCCGTTACAATGTCAGTGACGCATGCAGTAGGAGCATTAGTGGTTATGATTGCTATTCCAGTCGTCTTGTCCTCAAAGCCTGCAGAGAGAATGTGGTGTCCAAGACTTTTGTAATGAAATCTCAGAAAAATATTAGCATTTTCTGAACACGAATGCAAATAAGAATCTCCCTTGAGCTGGACATAGTGAGATTCTCCCCTTGTATCTCAATGCTCTCTCCCTTTTTTCTTGGAATATTCTTATCCTCCCAAAGGAGGCACAGAGGCTGTCTGATGATTCACAGTATGTGATTTGTGTTCGGGCAAAATGGACATAAGTCAAAGGGGGAAAAAAAAGTAGACAACCCTAATTTAATCATGAGTATGCCTAAAACATTTGACTGTCTTTCTTCATGTGTTAGGTCTCCCTTAATTACCAAGGAAGTGCTGTCCCTGAAAGAACCAGAAGGATTGGAAGAAGGAGAGCTCCTTCTCTGTACCCATTTGTTGGTTTCAGCAGCCCCCGTTATAGGTAGCACAAGTGGCAGATCCACAGGGTGCCAGCTGGTGCCTTGCACAGTGGCTCTCCTGTTCTTTCGAGAATTCTGTTCCTCTTCCTTTTACAGCCGTGTGAGAGTTTGGAAAGTACAAGGATGGGAGACAGGAACCATAAATATGTTCGCTAATGGTGCCCACTACCTTATTTCCACGGTTTTGTTCTGTTCTCCTATGAAACAGGAACTAGTTTAAAATGAAAAGTATGCTTTTATCCGCAGACTTATTTGCACATGACCTGATTTCCAAAGGCCCCTGGAAAGACAGAGTTTTATTCTCAAGTCTCCTGTCACAAAAGCTCTGCTGCATTCCTCTGCTTAGAGCAGATGACAGGGAAGGGCATAGACTGTGGCAGTGGCTACATGTCCCTTCCACTACAGAGAAGCAGTGTCCAGCATGAGATTTGGCACTAGTGAATATTATACCACAATGTCTTTTCACTCTCCTTTTCCCAGATGACCCTCAAAAAGTCTCACTGCCCTAGAGTGGTTCTGAAATACTGTCCCAGCACACTGAGGATTCTGATGAGTGTACCCTTCGATCCATGAGCTCTTTGCCTTCCATCGCCTCATTACTACTGGTAGTTTGGCACCACTTTTGTCTCTCTCCATTGCTTTTCATTTCTGGGCTCTGTTCTGGTCTTCCTTTAACTTTCCTCCATTCTTCTAATGCTCCTGACATGTCTAGCTGGATGTCAAACATCATCAAAGAAGGTAGCAAGCAACATATACCACTCTTTCATTAATACTTACAGAAAGGAAATAAAAGACAAAATGACTATCTGCAGAGGAAAAGATTACTTCTAAGCAGACTGTGAGAGTGCAGAAAGCCTTGATGGGTCTTAGTCTCCTTTCAGACAGGCCATCATTCCTGAGATACATAAGAGAATCTCTGTCAGGGTGGTCGTTTTTCTTAGGAGAATGCTTTGTGAGCCTTTCCTTCAGACATGCTGTTAGTCTCTTGGTGTGCCCATCTTCAGCTTTCCTTGCTTTGTTCTCCTGAGCAGTGCAAGAAAGCAAATGATTTATTTCTGAACAGGCTATGTATTCTTTTCGACACCTGGATGAGGAAAGCTTTGTCTGGACTTTTAGCAACTTCTCATTTTACTTGGGGAGCGGGGAGGAGGCACCATCATTGTGTACACATTATTTCTGCTGACATGCCCCTGCCCGCTCTCTTCGTCCTGCTGTCCCAAGGTATTTTCAATGACGATGACTAGGCTGTAGCAGATCTGAAACCACTACCGTGATTGCAGCTAAGTTTTCTGTGTATGTTGCTGCCCACAGGAAATGAGAGAAAGTTGATCAGACTCATAGTGTAATTCTCTAATGGAGGCTGGAGCAAGTGCTGTGTTTATGTTTGTTGTGTAATTCATGGTAGCGTACAATACACCTAAATCCCCAGATACGTAGCTGTGGCTCAATCTTTCTCGCTAAACATCTGTCCTCTTTTGAACACTTACAATCATATCGCTATCTCTCCCTGAAGCCTGGGTCTCTGTTCTCTGCCATCAAGTATCAATCTTAAAAACACTCAACAAGGAAATAAAGATCACTAGTATCTTTGGAGCTATAAAGGTCTATGGAGTAAGAAACATAGCGTTCACCTCACTCCAGCCCCAGGAGCTAGGAAGAAATTGCATATTCTTGAAGATTGTTAGAACAAAGGAGTCTCTTGTTTGTTGTGCGTGCAGACCATGGCATGGACAGGCCGTGCTGGAGAGCAGAATGCTGCATGTGTGGCAATGATTTATGAACCTATGCCCACAACTCTCCTTGTCTTAGCACCTTGTAGGTTTGGGGCGCTGAGAGAACAGAAGCCTTTGTTCTTGCTCAGACACTAAGGGATTAATCCTGGAAAGTGCTCTGCCTCCAAGCCTAGATATAAGTACGGGAATTGCTCTGAATCCTGTTCCATGCATGCTCCTGATTTAAGCAAATTTTCAATGGCTCCTCTGATGGAGCAAAGGCTTACAGGCTTAGGACAATGATCATCAAGCTCCTGACCTTACCTTGCCCTGATTCCAGGACACTGTGGCTTCACTGTGGCTTTTGTATGTAACAGCCTCCTTCCTGGAGGAGAAGGCAACTCTATCCTTGTGGCCTTAACAACTCTGATCATTTTTCTAAAGAGGCATCAAGACAGGAGCTGAGCCGAAGGAATAGAACCGGTCTCATGTTTGTACGGGAGGAGAAGAAAATCTGCTTCCTTCAATCACGACTGAATAAGAAGTGAAAAAATATCTTCCCTGGTGTGAGGGTGGAGTGTCAATAATAGTAACACACCTTGCGTCCTACATCACAAGAACGCCTGGGTCTTTATCCTGTGAGGCTGTTTCAGAACGCCTCTGAACTGCTATTGTAAGGGACCTGGCAGAAAACTTGAGGAAGGAATTTCAGCAGAAGAGGGGAGCACTTAGGTCAGGTGAATATGTAGTCCCACAAGGCAGAACATGTATTTTCTCTTTATTGCTGAACTGTTGCTTTGTTGCTTTGGTATTGCCTCTCCCTTAATAAGGAAGAAAACTACTGGTACTTGAGTGGTGAGTATTTCAAAGATCATTAGATATGTGCTAAAAAAATCGAGACATCAGCTTTAAAATAACAGGATTTAAAAAAATCAATATGTTTTACTTTTCTGTGATTTGCTTTCTGGTATCTGATTATATAGTAAGCTTTTGAAGCTTCTCTCCCTGAAACTTAAAAGACATCTTTCCCTTCATGAAAACGTCGGTTCTGTGTTTGTGTGCCAAACAAGGGAAAAGCAGCAGTGCTGTGAAATCCTCCTCTCCTCAGTGCTAGTACGGCTGTGCTGCAAACAGCCCCAATGGGAGCCAAGCTGCATTCATTTTGTGGGTGGAACCACACGTATGAAACAAATTACATGTATTTTTTAAACAGATTTTTATTGACTTTTCACATCTTGATGTGATGTGCAATTTTTGCTGTCAATCACTCAACTGGAAAATAAAAAACTGGTGCTGAAATGAACTCTTTCCTGGGAAGAAATCTTTATTTTTACTAGGACACCATTTTTCTGTCTCCAAAATACATGCACTCTGAATGGTGGCACAAACGTCAAAACTGAAGTCTTAACAAATCCTGGCAGCTTAAATCAGGTGGGGTTGGCTGGGTCAGGGAGCAGAGGGTCTGAATATCCAATTACTGAGTGCTTAGGAATGTCTGTATTTTGTGGTTCAAAAATGCTAGCTGAAATAAGCAGCAGAACAGTTCGCAACTGCATCACATGGGAAAGTGTTTTAGGTGTTACACCTTTCCTGGCTTTGAGTTCCTCCTATAGCGGCTTCGATACAATTCCAAGCCCTGGAATTGCTGAGCTGTGGTATTTTAAACTATTTTCATTAGTGCCCAAAAGTAGCCAAGATAGTGCTTATAGACATGGTTCAGTGATGTAGCAGGTTTTTTCTTTTTTTTTTTTTACCAGAGTTAGGTCCCTTCCAACCAAGACAATTTTATGATTCTATGATTCTAATTCTATGCAGAAAGGTTTGTTAACTTTAGTAGAGAGCTAGAATGCCTGTGTGCTTGCAGCTAAGAAGTGAGATACGCAGGTACATATTTTTTCAGAAATTGGATATTTTCCCACTACAGACAATTGAACAGCCCGTATTTTATTAAGTCATCTGTCTGCTTGGGGCATGGCCACGTTGTGTTGCTCAATGTACTTTAAAATCCTAGCTTCCAATTCATCAATATTTCCTGAAAGATAAGATAAATTTTTTTATGTAGCACAGCAGTATTGAAAGACACTGCTATCATTTATGGAGTTGACTATATCTTGCATCTTATAAACTGAGTTAGTATGTGTAAAATAACATTTATCCTGTGCTGCAGATTTGAATTGTGTATCTGAGGTTCTTATCCTCAGGACTCATGAGCCTTGCCCTCATCTAACCTTCACTCAGTAGCTGCTTGCCTGAGAGCTTTGCAGCTGTCCCCAGCTTTGGAAGGGGCTGACCTGTGGCAAAAGGGGAAATGCTAATGTTCTGTACTTCTTTGCTCTTGGAGGTGTCCTGCAATACCTAAAAGACACCTGACAAATTCAGCCCTGCGAGGTCGATCAGAGCGCACTGCACATCTCATATTCCTTACCTGCCTCTTGGTCAAATATGAAGCCTTTTTTCTGCTATAACTTCTCTGTTAATATTTTTATTCTCTTTCAAAATTAATAAGAAATTTCTGAAGACAGAAGTCATCACCACCATATAAACCTCTCTTCGCTTAGAGAGGTAATGTGATTATGTACCACAAGAAAATGCAAGTCTTTGCAAATCTTAGAGCTTGGGACTAAAGGGGGATTTTGGGACTGATTTCTCTGGTTTGGCACTGAGTAAAAAAATACCGTGTTATATTGTATCACTCAGTTTTTGCTGCCTCTTCTCTGCATATTCAAGCACGGATATTCCTTTGATGCTCTCACCTGACACTCTCCTGAAAGGTATAGGCTGGCAACTCCAAAGTAGCTATGGTCATAATGAAGGCTTCATGTAGCTGAAAATGTTGGCCATTAGCACTTCAAATCTGACTAGTTATTATTTTGGTCAAACTAAAGCTGTTGTATTGTACCTGAAAGCTGTTGTCTGACAATATATGTAGCTTGGGATTAGGTCCCCTACTATCAAATTAAAATCTCTCACAGCCACATGGTGCATGTAAAGCCACTCTGCCAATTTAAATTCTGAAACATTTTGACAGGTTGTTTTCTGTGCCAGAAGGCTTCTTTGTTTTCTCCTTCTGCAGCTCGAGTGAGCTGACAACACATGTTCTGGATAGGACACCAAATTTGTACTTTTGGTTGGCCTGAAAGCTATCTGGTGTTAGGTCTTGGGGAGCAGTGGTCTAAGTTTTTTTACCACGTGGGAACTGAAGCATTAGACACATACCTGAGTAGAGAATCTCAAGACGGTCGAAATCATGACTAGCCCTTTTCTGAATTGCGAAAAAAAGGGGAATGTGATGCTCAGGAGAGACCAGTTCATAGCTGATATGAAATGGCCTATCTGCAACATCCAGAGCCCTATTGAAAAAAGTGATGTCTGGACTTAAAACATGTATGCTTTCCCTAAACCTGATGGGATAGGTACGGAACAGTTGGCCTTTAAATTAGTCTGACTTAAGTGATGGCAAGATGAAAACACTTCTATAAGCTGCTGGGCATCTGGTCTTCCCTCTACTTTGGATTTTTGTCCAAGAGAGAAAGACTGATATCACACAGAGAATGAGAAATGCATAAACGTGTGGGAGCGAGTCCAGAAGAACACCCCTTCTATAAGGACAATGTGAGAGTTATGGCTCTTCAGACTGGAGAAGAGAAGGCTCCAGGGAGACCTTATAGCAGCTTTCCAGTATCCAAAGATGGCGTACAAGAAAGCTGTAAGAGGATTTGCTAGAAGGATAAGACAACGGTAAAGGCTTAAAACTGGAAGAAGGTAGATTTAAATTAGATATTAGGAAGAAATTTTTCTCTGTGAAGGTGGTGAGGCACTGGAACAGGTTGCCCAAAGAAGTTGTGAAGGCCCGCTCCCTGGATGTGTTTAAGGCCAGGCTGGATGGGGCTCAGGGAACCTGGTCTAGTGGGAAGAGTCCCTGCCTATGGCAGGGGTGTTGGTACTAGATGAACCTAGACTAGACCTCATCCAACCTAAACCATTGCATGATTTTATGAAATTAATTTACAGAAATGACATTTCTTTGCAGAATTGAAACTCACATTACTACAACTAGAGACAATAGACCTAGTGAGTAAATTTTCTGCAATTGAAGTCTTCTCTTTATTTCACTGTTGACATAAGGAAAAAAGAATCCATTTTTTATAAAAAATGCAGTCACCGTCATTTACAAATTAGCCTTTGAGCTGGATGGATTATTTCAACAAACAAATGCATTGCACTCTTATGCTTATGCTTTGATTAATTAGAGCCTCCTTATTTTAGAGCAAGAACTTTTTATACTAAGAAATGCAGTAAAACCTATTGATTAACTGAACTACCTTTTCAGATATACATGTGGTTGACAAGAGCCACTTAGTATTTCCTGAGCGGAAAGAGAGTTCAGCATTTTCATGTGGCCTCTATTCGTGTCTTCATTAAACATTCATGTTAGTTTCTTCTATTTTGCTTACTTGTCTAATAAATATACCATTAGGGCCATTAACTGCCAAGAGTTAAGTTGTTTAAGTACGATGAGATAGGCCCAGCAAATTGTTGGCTCCTGAAGTATTGGTTTTCTCTCAAGATATCTCGTATTTTCACAGTCTCTTGAAACTCCAAATCCAATCATCTCTGCAGCAGAAGAAACGTAATTGACCCAATAGCCACAGCTCTATCCCCAAGGTAACGAACAAACAAAAGATAGACAAGCTTACTGGGGCATTCTACAAAGGTGGGTATATTCAGTTTCATGGAAAAAAATTACCACTGGAACAAAAAAACTACTTCAGCTAAACTTCATAATGTTATTGTTGTAGTGAGAATGAAAATCGTATTTTCCCTGTTAGTTGCACAAATATGGTGTAATAAAATAACCTATGTACCCTGGCAGATATATACACACTTGTGGCAGATTTGAAATCTTCAGTTCAATGCCCTTTGTAGTTTAGGGAATTCTGGAAATGTCAGTCCTCAACTTATATTACCATTGTTTTAAAAAAATCACTTTCACTTCAGGATTATCCTATGCAAAGCACTTAAAGATCTTCAGGAAGAATAACACACATGAAAGAACAGGTGCATATGTCAACATTACGAAAAGAGTACAAGAAGTGATTTATACACAAGTCAGCTTGACTCACTGTAAGAAATATGGCTGCTGTTGCTCTTTAGGACAACTATGAAGTGAAAGAGAGTAGCGTGCTGATAAACCCGGACAAAAAAAATCCTCAAGCTGCCTTTATCACAAATCTGTAAATAGGCAGGTAAAGCAGGGATTGGCAATGAAGACCCGTGCATGTCAGGTGAGTAAATGGAAAATGACAAGAGACTCTGCAGTGTGATGGCAATTAGGGAAGCAGCCAAGGGAATGGATGTGAGAAGGCGATTGCTTTTGGCACAGGCCAGCGGACAAGAAGGGGAGGCTGAAGGAGAGAAAAAGCCAAAAATAGGATATGTTGACCACTGAAGGACGATCTAGTGAAATTGTCATCGAGAGAGTATTAGCAGAGGGTGTAATTTCCAAATGGAGTTGCCTATTGACTTCTTCCAAAAATCTGAAGCCACAACCCACCTTTTACCTGCACATGTTTTTCAGAACACTTTAGTAGAGGGGCCCCATCCTCACCTCACTTTGGGAACTATCAGACAAATTGGAGATATATTCTGTCTTCAGGTAGATGTTTTGTGACTGGATCCGTCACTTTATATTTCTAAATTCATCTCCCGAATGTAAATCGGCAACTTATGAGCAGAGATTTTTTGTCTGTCCCTCCAGTGCTTCTAGGCCCAGTGTAGTTTGTAAAGTGCTCTCTTTTTTCTGAGGTTCTGTGTTTCACTGTTGTGCTTTCTGCTCTAAAGAGCATCTGGCCTGGTAAATGGCATTTAGCTCAGCAGCACATTACAAAGCATAGCCTGTGCAAGACGTTTGCCTTCCTTAGCCTTTGAGAAGGCTTTCTCCTCTCTCTCTTTTCCTATCTCATTTTGGGGTTACTGTCAGCTTTTCAACTCCTGTACTCCCCACAGAAACAACCAGGATACTCTTTGGTAGACTGGCCATGCTGCTAGAAATAGGAAATGATCGCTTCTTTGTCACTCTTGGTTTTTACAGGAAGGGTACTGTCACCAGGTACAGGCCTTGTTACATTAAATGTTTTTTCTTATTCATTCAAATTACAAAGTTCCTGTTTTCTTACGGAAGAGGTTGAAACTTTTTTTATTTGTTGAAGCTACCAACACCTTTATACTCCAATTTATCTCCAGCTCATTGCAACAGAGTTGAGCAAAAGCACTCCTTGGGAAGAAAAGGGCTTGACTTATTTCTCACATTGTCCATGCAGAAAACCCTTCTGTTTAAGACTCTGTTGCAGCTGACCATTTTCTAGTGAGTCTTTATTCAGGCATGAGTCAGCAGGATCCTTTTTAGCAATTTCAAATAGCTACTGGATCAGTTGCTGCCTGAGAGTGCATGCTCAATGTGCAGGGAGCAGGAAGCCTTTCGCTGCCTGTGCTGGCTGAGCCTGACAAACAAGCTGAACATATTTTCAACATATTTCCCTCTCTCCCTTGAATACTCTTTTCATGAAAAGCAACACTGGGCACGTCATATTCAGAGTATACTAAGCACATTTTACTCGATCTGTCTCAACAGCCGAGTACAAAGCCGTACTAAAGATGTGGGTGTGAAGGATGCACTCATGTGTGGGTGCAGACAAGGCTCTTCCCAAAATCTTATGAGGAACAGAGGGCCTCAGGCACCGTTCCTTTCCTGCAGTCCATTACCTTTATGAGGCATGTTGTGCAAGTAGCATTTAAGAGAAAATCTCTGCTTGTGATTAGCGAATTCTGACATCCCTAGCCTGGTCAGACAATCTGAAGGAGGCTAGGGAGTATACAACTTACTTAGCTGTTATGATGCATATTGTTCTTGAAAACCAAACAAAAATTCTCAGAGTTTTAGTCATTGAGAACCATGAATTTGCTTTAAACTCCTCCTTCTATTATTTGAGATCAAAATAGTAACTTGTAAATTCTTTGAATCCTGTTTCAGTGGAACATAGCTCTCTGAAGGACAGGGTGAATAATAGCAGGACAGTGAACTACAGTAAAAATCTAAATGGTGACGTTTGCTGCCATACCTATCAGGAAGCAGGTTACTGCGAGGGCTACTTCGCTAAGATTAGAAAATATTTATGTTTTTTATTTGAAGGTAATGTTTCTTTAGGTCCTAAGAAAGCCTATATATTTGAACCTAAACAAATGGTCCTGATAAAATCACGGAATCCACTCCTATGTTTTCTGCAAATCCCTACAGAATGGACTGAACTGAGCTGAGATGAACACAGTTCATGCAAGCCAGAAGCAAGAGAAATTCCTGTCTCTCCTATTTCTTTCTCTGCTAGCTTGCTGTGTTTGATAATGCCTTATCTACCCTAAGTTTGTTGAAGATGTTATAGGGAGAAAGCCAAGGTGATTTAGTTTGAGGAGTTTCCCATGAGCAAAGCTATAAACTATATTTATTGACACTGCTAGTCCTGAAAATTTTACGTCGGCCTTTCATTTAATATAACTGCTGCTGTTTACGTTGAAGGACCTTGGTTTTTTTTTCACTTGCCCCAATATACTCTGCCTACATAAAAATCTCTACAGGAAAGGAGATGATTTAGGCATGGCGGAATTCAGCAGGAGCTTCTAGCCTGATGATTGACAAATGTAGTCATGCTATCAAACTTCTTCAGCCCTTCTGCTGTGATCATAAGCCCAGCTTTACTGTTCATGAATAAGTAGCAAGGCTCCTTTCCTTCTGTCCTTTACTCCAGCAGGAGCTGCGTGACTACTGGAAGCATGCCTGGATTGGGGGCTCATCATTACTTGACGAGAAAATTATGCCCAGCATGTAGCCTGATGCATAAATATTTTGTTTGGGATCCTGGGTAGTAGAGGTTTCTCAAATGGAAAGGTGTTTAAAAGCACTTGTCTGCGCTGTCTGATGAATGTTTCAGGAACTTTAGCATATCAGAAATTTCATGACAAATATAAAATCAAGCACTCTTTTTCCACAGTATGCTGAAATAGTTTTTGAGAATGGAGAAATTTTACATGTAACATATTTTTGAATATTATATATAACAAGCATTAATCTGCACACATTAAGCTGCAGCACACATTTGTAACAGTAACAGCTGTTGGTTAACGAAAAGAGTCACAAGAAGGATGCATCACTCAAAAGAAAACACAAAGCACTCTGGTTAAATGACAAAGAGTGGGAATATATTCATTGCAAAAATATTGCTTAAGAAATGGAAGTCTTCCTCTTATAATGCTAATGGCATAGAAACTAATCTCCTTGTGTCTTATCTGCTAGAGTGGAAGCAGGATAAAAGGAAATTTGAAGAGCAAGTAGCCAAGGATACCAAGGGCAATAATAAATTATCTGACGTATATCAGAAATAGGAAGTTTGCAAGACAGACATGTCTGTATGAAATGGTGAATCAAATTGCAGGGATGCTAAATGATATTTTTGCCTTGACCTTAAAGGTAAAAGATATTCTGAGTTTATTTCTCTTACAGATATAGCTAGTAACCACGAGGAATGCATTCTCAAAAATCTCGGGATATTCCATATAAAAATGTGCTGAAATGACACCACTGAGGCAGGACTTAAAAAATAAAAACGTAGCTGTCTGTAGTCCATTTGTAAACTGTAGCAGTAGTGTTTGAAGGTGTTGAAAGATATCAGATTCAACAATCCAAGCAGGCAAGAATGAAGAAATATTTTTTTTTCCATCTGGGGAACTGAAGCAGAGAGGGAAAGCTTTCTACCCTGTGGGAAGTCAGCACCAAGCAGACAGCAAGGAAGAGACGGCTTTTGGGCCCCTTGCATGTCCCTAGATCTTCAAGACTTTGTGTCTGCCTTGTCCTCTACACGCCTAGAGCTGCCATCATCTCCCTCTGTTGGGACCTGGGATGGCAGACCTTCTTCTCCCTGAAAAACCACCTGCCCCTGCCCCAGAATTAATTATCACTCCCCAAAAAAAACCACCCTTACCTGAGTCTTTCTAAAGAGTGCCACAAATCCTGACAATTCATATTTAAGGCTTTTAAATGTGGAAATGTCACTGGGCTCATTTTTGGAATGCTTGACAAATCCTGATGCAAATAAAGCCTTTGAAGTTCCTGGACATTTAAGACTGGAGAATTATTTGGGGTAATTATTAGACAGAAGTGGCCTTTCTACTAGTTAACTTTTTCATGTTTTACAGTCATACATGAACAAACTACATTTTCTCTCATCAATGTATTAATAAAAGCGTGCACTTTTCTGTCTCAAAGCACAGTGGGGATGAACAGAGCACATACTTGTTAAAAAAGATGCCAAGAGTTGAACATTATGCTCTGCATTTCTTATCAAGAAGTAGGGAAATGAAAACATTAAGGTTAGAATTAGAAAACATCTATAAGTGCATGGGACAAATGGTCAGGTATGGCTCGTCTTTTGAAAGTGGTAAAACATTAAAGGAATGGAGAAGCAGTACTGATATTTACTCAAGATTTCAGAAGGCTTTGATAAAGGCTATTAAATGAGTGCAGGTGAACTGCACGGCTCTAGTCAAGTAGGAAAAAGAGCAGATAAGACCAGCCAATTTCAGCACAGCAAGCTATTGATAGCAAAGTCCCCTAAGGGGAAGCACTAGGACAGCTGTGCTTTAGCATGTTTAGTAATCATCTACAAAAGGGCGGGGGGGACAGGTAGGAGAGACATGGACAGCATTATGAGAAGCATCGAAAGCCCTTAATTACTGGGCAATAGAATAAAAGTAGACATACAATTTAAGTGTACTGCAAACTGTCAGTGCATAATGAAAGAAAAAATTGAAGTAGATGGTTAGTCATAACACTGCTCCTGCCCATGGAGAGAAGGAAAAATAGTATTCACTATGAATAGTCCATTTTGCAGAAACAGGGCAAAAAAAAGAAAAATCTCTTTCAGGAACAGAGTAATAAATAATTTGAAAATTTAGACACAAAACCCTTAATCTCATCTTCATCTTCAAGCCTTCACTGGGGCCTGGCAACCTCATCTTGCTAAAGCCAAAAAAGAAAATTAAGGTGGCAAACCTGACAGACACAGGAGGAAGGAGAAGCAGGATTGTTTTTTGCAAATAATTTTAAGATTGAGGGTTATAAGCCTTTCACCTTAAGAGGGAGAAGCAATACGTAATAGCCTGGAATGCACAAGGCCATTAGCCTTACTGAGATGCACACAGAAATACATAGCGATTCATATATGTCATTTGAGGTCACAGTTTATTATCGCCTAAAGTGACTGGGGAAATTGCTGAGGACTGGAAGAAAGAAAATGTCACTCCGGTCTTCAAGGGCAAGACGGACGATCAGTGAGCTACAAGACAGCCTCACAGACTGCCTTTCTCAAATTGCTCATGGCCCAGCCATGTGGATGATCCCAGGGATCGAAACTGAGGACAAAGCAGTTTAGCATTTCATTAATAACCTGGAGAAAGAGTAAAAGAATGCTACAGAATACACTACAAGAAGAGGATTTGTTGAAAAATCAGAAGCTTGGAACAGTTGTTGGTACACAAGATGTCTGTGCTGCTATTAAGAAGGTCCTTGACAGACCAGAGTAATGACCAGACATCATATAGATCAACAAGAGGAAGATTTTGCACCTTCCTTCGCATGTGGTGCAGTAACCACATGCCTCAGAACAGATGGTGGGGTTGTGTGACTAGAATGTGGACATCAAGATTTAGATGATAATGTGCCCTAGCAGGAAAGGTGTCCAGTGATATCCATGCCTCCAATAAGCATAGTGCTGTCACTAGACGATGAGAGGTGATCGGTCCTCTCTACTTACCTCTCATATGGTAACACGCATCTGGAGTGCTGTTTTCATTTGTTGACTACTCACAACCAGGGAGACATGGACAAAGAGTAATAGAATCATATAAAACTTAGCACTATCAAGATGAACACTAAACAGTTTCACTGACTGCCACGTCTACACTTCTGTTAAATACGTCCAGGGATGATGACTTGATCAGGACCTTGAAAAGCCAAAGCAGTATATGTCCCAAGTATGCCAGTGCTTAATTATACAGAGCACCAATTCTCTCACCCTCTTAAACTATAGTGCAAGTCTAGAAAGACAAATTTTGCCCTGTCCCGTAAAGACACTGAAAAATATTTCCTCGAATTTTCCATCTCCTTGGCAATGTCTTAGCAAACAAGGAATATATTTTACACATAGTTTTCCTTAAGTTCTGTGAATAAGGCAATTATGGCACTGTGCAACGTAATAAATCATCCTTCGGTCTCCTTTTCCTTCTTTCAGTGTTATGCTCTTGTGACTCTACATTCAGGGTGAAATACATCCTACATATATTCTCTCTACATTTTGGTGATGTAGCCATTCTTCTTAATGAAAGATTTCTCCGGGGTCTCATTGGTCATTTTACGGTAGGGAAAAGCTAGGGTATCTGCCTCAAAATTACTGGCTTACTTTGAGTGCAATCATCCAGCACTGAGTGCTGCTCCATCTTTCAACTATATGCCGCTCCAATCTAGAGATGGGGAGTTATGTGAAACAGTATCAAATGCCTTGCTCAAGTCTAAGGCAGTGTCTTCTCTTGCTGTCCCATTAGCAATTGGTGCCGTAACTCTGTTGTAGAACACCAAATATTTCAGGCATGATTTTCCCAAATTAAAGCTAAGGTGAAGCCTTGTTTGCTGTCACCAATCACCTTTTTACTTACTGCTCCAATGATCAGGCACAGAGTTAAGACAGACAATAAAATGATGCTATAGTTTTAATGCACCAACAGCCCAGTCAATGCATTCTCCAAGATACGTTTTCCCATTGTCAGAACACTCAGTGAATACGGTCCAGCTCACCGAGGGCCAGTATCTTGCAAAATATAATAAAATTTTTGCTGAAGGGGAGGGCACTTCTTTCAGGGATCAGGAATAGCACCTGAAAAAAGCAATAGGAGATGGATATCAACCCCAAAGAGAAAAAATGCAAACTACAAAAAATAATTTCAAAATGTATTTGCTTGGCCCATCTTTCCTGTAGTTGATTATCACTTGAGAATAACCATCACTCTTCTACGGATTCTATATGGACACAACTGACACTGCCTGGAAGGACTACCTGCACCCTGTGGGCATTTTATCTCTCCCGTCCCTCTAATGCTATTTGCAACCCGGAATAGGCATGGAGGTGTTCAGGAATCCAATACTCCCCGACTACCACATGACAGAAGTTACGGATGATGCATCAGTGAGAACTGCTCATTGGTGGCAGAATCATCAAGGGAACAGTGCAATATTTCTGCTATGCTTGATACGGCGGAAGAGGAATCAGTAAGTTTTCTAAAGAAAAGAGAGCACCCTAAACATGAAGCAAGTGTGCTCTCCACAGCAATACTTCCTCTCTTTCTCATCACAGTCTTTTGGAGCGTTTTCCTTTCCATGCATATTAGTCCATAGAAAGCCATGTAAGGACATGCAGCACAAACTGTTTTAATACTACTGAAGGTATGCGAGATTCTTTTTCTTGATTGAAGTAATGCTTATATCCAGCGTGAACGTATAATGGCGAGGCATCTTCTGCTACAACCGTGAACGTGCTTCAAAACCAGAAAATTCAGGCATCCATAATTTCTATAAGAATCAAGGAATATGCCTAAAGGCATGATGGGCGGAGAACATGCATGAATTATTTATCATCCCTTTCTTATATATGCTGTAGTTATAGAGCATTCCTTTTTAATTATTTCATACATTCATACCTGTTTCTAAAAGAATATTTGATAGTATTCCTAACTGAGTAATACATGATAAAACAAGTCCCTCTAAATGGAGGTATAGAAATTTTATGGTCTGTAACCATTTAAAACCAAATTGCATATATCTTCATACTGCCTCACAACTATCTGTCTTTTTTTGTTTGCAAATACAAAATAAATAGAAGCCTGATATTTGTCGGAACAAAACCTCAACTGTCTCATCTTCAAGCTTAGGTTAGCATATAATATAAACAGGATAAAATTTTGACAGCCCGCACAGCATACAAGAGCAATTCCATACTCTTCCTGCCTTGTTACCACAAAGGGATGAAATGCATGGATGAATGAGAGCAGGGAATAGTCTGGTCTTTTCCAGAGGGCTACTTAGATAAGCTTCCCAACCACGTACCCTGCGGACATAGGAAAATTCTAAAGAGTTCAGGGAGCCTTTTCTTGTCATGCTCGTGGATAGCATGACATACCTTCTATATTCACAGCCTTCCTTTGGAATGGTGCAGTTGCAGGACTGGCTAAATAGTGTTATCTCATTTGCCTTCACAGTGGTCCAAATACTGCAGAAACAAAGGTGGCAGAGTAGTAACTTGTGTGAAATTGCTGCAGCGTACTCCCTGGGCTCTGGAAAATACAAATTTCCACTTCAACAGACAGTACTCCTTGCCTTGGTTTTTCATTGCAACAGCTGTCACTGCTATAAACTGTGAAGAAAAGTTCAAGGAATTTGCATCGTGCCACGCTCAATCTGCCTATCACAGATTTCATCATAACAACTTACTGTGAGATTGGTGTAATTCTTAAAGTATGGTGTTTATTTTCCCTGATCTCGCACCACTGTATCACAGGCAACTGTGATAGCAGAACAACTATAGATGAAGATATTACACACATTTTACCTCAATTGACAAAGCTCATTACCAGTAAAAACATCTTTGTGCTCTTCTTCACCTAAATATTTTGAAATTTGCTCTCTCTCACTGTTGCATAGAAATTTCTCATAGAGAAATATATTTTTATGGGAGTAAATTTATCTATAAAGAGAAGAAAAAATGCTCAGTATAGATCGTCCTGAGAAGAAACCATGAAAGCCTGCTTTAGAAATATAAAGACATTGTCTTCTGAAGTATTGACAAATGATGTTATAGTTCTTTTCAAGTATTTATATGTAAAGATATATTATTACAAGTATTCTTTCTTTGCATTTTCCCGATCTTTCCATCGTCACAGATAAATCACTCACTACCTCTATAGAGTGCCAAGGTTTACCTGGGAGACTCTTTGGAGGATCTGCTGTTCATGGTGTTATACAAAGCTTCAGTCAATGGGAAGCATAGGCAATTTGAAGACTTCTTTCTGATACTGTTTGGCAGGGAAAAAATGTGACTGAGTATTAAATACGAAGCTGCTTTGTTCTTGTGCATTTGTTACCCAAAGGCCGAAGATATCCTCTCCCATTCATTTCTTTCTAGCTAAAAGAGAGACATCCTCCTCGAGGTATTCTGCTCCCTCGAACACCCATAGATGACCTGACTTAGTCTGAGCTGCTGTTTCCTGACTTTTATTTTTGAGCTATGATTTTTTCTTTATATTCAATCCTGCTACTGATGTTGATAATAACAAAAACTTCCCATGACTGAAAACTGTAACTGTATGATATCTGGTGTCAGTGACATTGATCAAAACAACCCTACTGGAAAACTATCTTGTCCTCTAAACAGAGAACTGCAGAAGACATTGCACTCCCTAATCAAAAAGGATTTTTAGTTCCTTGTATATAGACAAAATTCTGAACCACTTTCTTTGAGACATAATGGGGAAGAAAGTAACCTCTCAGATTAACAGAGTCACTAGAGAAATAATGTAGTGCAGTGTAAGTGAAATAACCTTTAAAGAGTGTAATAGTGCATTTTTAAAACTTTTTTGAAAATGGAAAGAAATCTCAAACATCTTAGAGTAATACTGAGATATTTCATTTGTAGGATAAGTCCGAAGTGAGATACAACAGCCAGATATATTTGTGGCTAGGAAACAAAAGAGAATTTGTAAAAGTCTTTCTTTCTACTACATGAAGAAGTATGGAATGATGTCATTTACCCTCAAAAATAAGACTGCCACGCCGTACAGGTATCAGTAGCAGGTCCCTCGACGGAAACTCTCAGAGGGGATAGCCATGTGCCCAAATCTTCTCACTCAACACACAGTTCCAGAGAGGAGAATTTTCACAGCACTGAAAATGTGGCTAGAAGTTTCTGCATCCGTGGTATATCCATAGGTAGCCCAATTGGTTGATTACCACTGAAACAGCTAAGGAGAAATACAAAACATGGGTACATCAGTGCAACAACAGAAATCCTGCTGCCAGCGGGGAAAGCCACTGTAGTCAGAAGGAGGAGAAAGTCCACATGAAATACAGTGAACATTGCACAGCACTGGGTTGTAAAGCTATTAGGACTGTAATATCTACGAGCTCCACAAGACAGAATCACGTGCTGCAAATATGGAGGGACAGCCCTTTAGGGATCTCAGGTAGCAATGTGGTGTCTATCATACAGAAGTGATCTCGCAGAAAGGAGAATGGAATTGCAGTGACCAAGAAGGGTGGTGGAAATCAAAAACTGTGAACAAAATAAATACTGAAATTTTTCCTGTAACCCACCCTGTGGGGTTGAGAGAGGAAAAGAAATGTAGATTGCTTTGTCCTGAGATAGATTACATAGGACTATCTGAAAATCTCTGGGCTCTGAATTAAATAAAACTACTTGCCTTCTGCAAGCGGAGCACAGTTCTTCCTGCAGCATAGGTTCCCCATGCATGCCAGACATCAAGAACAAACAGCTTCTGTTTGAGATGAAGCAAGAAGCAGCACAGTTGAGGAATGTACCAGAGTACATAAGATTCACATAAGATGCTGTCATTGGCAGGCTGACTTAGGAGCCTGCTCTGAAAGTGAAGTCTGCATTTTACTGAGTTGGTATGCTTCTCAGAGTACATTTCTGAAAGCAGAATTGAATCGTCCTGCCAGCATGATGGTCAGCTGCATCATGCTCTGCATCAACCATCTGCATCATGGTATCCTACTGGACTTCCTTAGTAGACGTTTGCTTTCCAATCCGTTTCTCTGGAGATCTTAGCACAAGATACTGCTCTTCTGCCTGTACCAGAGGGGTGGAAAACTTGTGGGTTTTCTTCCTCCCATGCTCTTTTGGTCCTTCAACTTCCCAAAAATACTTATTGCTTTGGAAACACTGGCCAAGTGTTAGGAATGATTGTAGTGTCTCTTGGCTTGGGAGGAAGTAATAAACCCAGCAAGAGTCAGAAAGAATTGTATCATGAAGTATAAAGGCTCAAAACTTACCCTAATTTAATCCAGCTACATTATTTACATGAAGGTTACTCTATGTTTAATATAATCAACAAGGCCAATTGCGCTGTCTTACAACAACATGCAGCACTAGAGACTTGGGTAAGTTTGGCGGGAGATGGCCTGGGGGAGTTGATTGACAGGCAGCTGAATAAGAGACGGCAGTGTGCCCAGGTGGCCAGAAGCATCAGAAATAATGTAGGTAGCATGATGAGGGAAATGATTTCTCCCCAGGCACTCAGTATTAGTGAATCTGCATTTTTGAATACTGTGTCCCGTTTTGGGTCCCTCTCTCCAAGAAATACAGTGAGGTTCTGGATAGTGTACAGAAAAGGGCAATGAAGCTAATGAATGAGGCTGATCGTGAGAAGCAGCTGATGGAAACTGTCTTGTTTAGACAGCGGAAAAGGAGGCTGAGAGGTTCCCATATCACTCTATACAACTACATGAAAAAAATTTGTAGCAAGGCGGTGTTCAGTCTGTGCTCCCGAGTATCAAGGGATAGGACAAATGCAAATACCATCAAGATGAATCTGAAGGGGAGATTCAGATGTATATTAAGATAACCCCATAGAAAGTGTTTTCAGACACTGCTTACTATCTGCCCAGAGGGCGCGGTTGAATAACTATTACTGAAGGTATTTGAAAGACAAGTAGACATTGTATTTAAGGACATGACTTAATGATGCTTTTGTCAGTATTAAATTAACAATATCTAATATCATAAAGGACCCTTTTGACCGAAACATTTGTGTACTCTGTGCCACTAAGACCCAGTCATTCAAAAAGGTCGCTGTAGACTCTGTTCATTTATTTAAAATCATAGAATCATAGAATCATAGAATGGTTAGGGTTGGAAGGGACCTCAAAGATCATCGAGTTCCAAGCCCCCTGCCATGGGCAGGGACACCTCGCACTAGAGCAGGTTGCTCAAGACCACATCCAGCCTGGCCTTGAACACTTCCAGGGATGGGGCATCCACAACTTCCCTGGGCAACCTGTTCCAGTGTCTCACCACCCTCATAGTAAAAAAATTTCTTCCCGAAATCTAATCTGAATCTTTTTTCTTCCAATTTAAAACCGTTTCCCCTTATCCTATCATTACCCTTCCTGGCAAAGAGTCCCTCCCCAGCTTTTCTATAGGCACCCTTCAGGTATTGAAAGGCTGCTATAATGGCTCCCCGGAGCCTTCTCTTCTCCAGGCTGAACAATCCCAGCTCCCTCAGCCTGTCTTCATAGGAGAGGTGCTCCATCCCTCTGATCATCTTCGTGGCCCTCCGCTGCACCTGTTCCAGCAGATCCATGTCCTTTCTGTGTTGAGGACTCCAAAGCTGGACACAGTATTCCAGGTGGGGCCTCACGAGTGCAGAGTAGAGGGGCAGAATCACCTCCCGAGACCTGCTGGCCACACTTCTATCAGGACAGGATTGGCTCTCTGGGCTGCCAGCGCACACTGCTGGCTCATGTTGAGCTTCTCGTCCATAAGCACTCCCAAGTCCTTCTCCAATCTTATGAGTGTACTGAAGCAAGTGAGATAAAGTCCCTGAGAAAGAGATGCTTGCTTTTGTTGAGCATAAAATATATTGTTATATATGTCAGGTTTTATTGATTCACTGCCTCTCTCACTTCTCTTGTTTAACCAATATTGATGATCACCAAGGATCTTCAGAAATCCCTGCTCAGTCCAAAAAACAGTAACATGTCAGACCAATAAGACACAGGTTTTTGTTATCCTGTTATCTTGAGAGCACATAAGGTTCACTTAAACTCCTGGCCAGCTCTCATAAGCTCGCAATAGGGTAAAATTTTATTTTAAGTGAAGTATTATTACTTAAAATTTCATGTCTCTCTCTAACCATATACACTTATGTGCTTATATCCAAAGCTGAGGTACAGACTGAGCAGATGCCACAAACTGCAAGACTGTGTTTTAAGGAGCTCCCTTAAGTAGTAGGTCATGTTGTCAGCTACAATAATATTGGTTCCATTCCACTGCAGACAGCTAAGCAGCTCTGCAGAAGCAAGGGTGCAAACACTGCTTGAAGTAACAAGGCCCATGCGGGTGCTGCTCTCTGTGGACCAGATCTGTTGCTAGTGCCAGGGCAGCAGTTTATATCAGCTGAGCGCATGGACTAGTGCATACCAGAGCACAAGGAAATGTATTTCAGTGTGAAGGTAAGCCAGCGACCACAGGGAGTATGACATGTAGAATATACTTTCAGCAATTTTTCTCCCCTCTCTTTACTACTTGAGTTTTACCTATCTTAAGAAGCTGACAGCTCTGAAGATTTGATACTTTTTCAGTCACACCCTCTGTTTTTAGTATCCTCTGGAAAGATGGAGAAATTTCCAAAATATTTCTGTTCCTGTTTCAGAAATTCCTAGTTTTTCTTCCATCTCCCTAATCCTGCTGCCAGTCTAGCCATCTGGCAGTGTTACTGTCCACCTGAATCGGCAGGCCAGAATTCACTGAAGTGAGCTTTGTGGGACAGGTGGTGCAGAAGCTCTATGCAAAAGATGAAAGAGTAATCTCACTATGCACTGCACATTGGTTTTGGGACCAGAAAGAAAATTTACTGTGTATGCTGCTAGCACGCCCTATTCAAAGCCCCTGTTTTCTCACAACAATATGCCAAATATGTCCTGACATGAAAACAGGGAGGATAAGACAGCTGGTCTAACCAATATATCTTGTTCCCCTCGCCCTGAACAGCACGAATCTGACAGGCAATACAACCTACATCGCTTCTCTGAATGAGAAGCCGCTTTTGACCCTCCCATTGCAGCTACAGGAGGATTTTAGCTAAGTAGAAAGTATCCCATCTTCGTTTGATTTCTTTCATCTCACTCTTTGTTTTTTTTTTGACATGAGGCATGATCAATATTTAATTTATTTCCTTATTACACTCTCTACTTCATTTCTGGTTTAGTTACCGTCAGTCGTTTTGCAAAGGCTTTTTGTCTGCTTTCCTATTTTCTCATCTTTCTCCCATGAATATTTTGAAAAGTCACTAAATAGTTACCCTCCGGGCATGTGTGTGAGTTGGCCTGTTTGCTTCACAGCAAAGCCCAGATAATGAATCACAACGTTGAGAATTGATTCAACAAAAGCACTGACTTCAGTTTACATTAACTGCAGAAGCAGTCTGATGAAACAAAGGCACTTCACAGGTGAGGGAAGCAGCAGGTGGAAACTTTTTTCTGACATAAGCAGGCAGATATCTGCATGTTGGGCTAATCATCTGGAATGCTGCTGGATGTTTATTATTTAGAAGAAAAGCACAATGCATTAAAAAAAAAGTTTGTCAGTGTTTGCATGTTTCCAGGTGGCCTACTGAATGTCATCATCTGCTTTCTGTTCTGGTGAAGTATTCTGCTGCCTAAAGATGGTGCTGACTCACTTTTTTCCCTCTAAGTAACAACAGGTTTCTTAGAAAAGTTAAAAAAAGTAAAACAAAATATGAAAGAAAGGTGAAGCTTTTTTCCTCACCTACTTCCTTTGACTTCTTTGACCTTTGCTATAGATGGTTTCTTCAGTAGTGTTCTGCAATTATGCAATTATAAAGACATGTACTTGTAAAGATATGTTCCCCTTTCACTCCGTCATGCACAGGTAGTTTGCAAACAGGATTTCATGCTTTTCCCCAAAAAAATTTTTTCCAGCGTTTATACCTGGATGAATTAACCTGTGGGAGAGTCATAGTTAATTTTGCAAAAGCTTAGAAGAGCTAATGTTCTAGAAGAGAACATTATCTCTAGAAGATGTTCTAGTAGGCTTTTAACAGTCTTTTTGAATCAAGATAGTGATTTAATTATGTAGTTAAGCCACAGTTCTTTGTCAGTTCTGAAATATTTAATGCGTTTTTATTTATTAAGAAAAAATTTATATTAGCAACACAGGAGAGAAATATTACACGGTATTCTGTTCTCCAGTAGGTACAAATCACAAGACAGTTCCAGCAGCTAAACTATTTGGTTCATTGCTCTTTTCCTTTTGATAAGCTGAGAGCATAAATTCATGAAATTCAGAAAATGAGAAAAGGGCAATGAAAAACCTGAATAGAGAGCAAATGTTTAGGAAAAACCATTCCGCTATATTGAGAATGAGCTAAAGCAGAGACAGGGTGGGACACAGGAGTTTTAGAGAGTATGTTAGAAGACATACTGTCAAGGGACATGCATACTTCACGGAGGTCCTTCACAGTTTTTTCTCAGCTTCCTTGAGCTGCCTGTGTGGATGTCACTTCCTCTTAGTGCACTGTAAACACAAAGAAATATTTGGGGCCAACTCTTGCTCTCCCTATTTGTCCCCTGATACATTCATGAGGAATGTAAAGGAAACCATGAAATATCTGATCCCCTAGAAAGCCATGGGACAAGCAAACATGACACAAACATAATCTACCCTTTATCCGCAGTATATCTCTTCTTAGATTCTGTTCTTCAGAACTTTGGCATCATCTTTATGGTCTAGCAAAACTTTCTCTCTCACTCTTTTTGTGCTCATCAGCTCCTGATTTTACGTTGCCGAAGGGCTCATTTGCCAGTACGTGCTATTCTGATTTATATACAAGTTTGGAAATACCTTACAGAAGATCTATGTGATGAGAATTTGGAACTCTTTAAGCTGAAAAAATAAAAAATGAAAAAAGACTATAGTAATGTGACAATGTAAAAATGAATTGGATTTCAGGCTGCAAGTGCTATCTCACTTTTCCTTCCAGATTAGGTAAGGGCCAACCACTGGAGCACCTTTAAAATACCTTTTGTGAGCCTGTGATACTCATTGCTGCAACATATTGAGGGATGTAATGATGTTGTGATGCTACAAGTCAATGTCTGAAGATAAATACTTTTATATCTATACTAGATGTGATTTAATAAAGTCATGCATTTACGAAGCAATTTTTAAAAACAGTAAAATCTTAATAATTACTATATATGTGTTATAACACATGGCTACTTATAGGCTACTTAGGCTTTGCATGTCAAATTCTAAAGTTTTGTCTTTGATTTATGAGTTGTTTTATTTAGACTTTCAAACATTTTTTTGTATTTGTAACAAAACAATGAGATGACAATGACCCAGAGCCAGTCCTACTGAACTTTCTCTATGCCACAAATGTTGTAACTTTGTCCTTTTCTTTGAAGTTATACAACATTGACCTAAGGGCATTCTCTTGATACTTGCTGCTAAAACTTTAAAGTCATTTTTCTGACTTTTGTCAGCACATGTTGCTAAACTTCATCATCAACTGAACTTTAAACATCTCATTATTCCGAGTTTTTGCTTCATATTCCTGCTTTTAGACATCTTTGCAGAAGATCATAAACACTAGAAACACACGGAAAAAATTTAGAAGTGATTTTCTTTGAAAATGAGGAAATCAGCACAATCGCACTGCAAACAGGAATGTGATTCCAGCTGACAAACTATCAGCTGCGGTGACAAGAAAACTGTTGGATAGCTTTGGATGTCCAAGTCTATATGTTTCTTAAATCTTCAGTGAGAAACAGACCTCCTCTTAAAAGAGGTGTGAGGGCTTGGATGTACTTTGGGCAGTAAGTGTATGGAGATAAGTTACACGATTTCCTGCAGTTCGGCTTACGTCACAGAGCTGAACTTGGTATTTTTACTGATCTTTCATAAGCTTTTAAAGATCCTCACAGTCGTACAACCTATTACTGGTCAAAACTTCTGTGTAGGTGAAGAACATATTTGCTAATATTTGTCATTAGTGCTCTGGTCCGTGGAGAGGCATCTACCACAGCAGGTTAGGTCTAGCCCATTGTGCTCCAAACATTTGCCAGAAATTTCCCCAGGGAAATTTCCCCAGAAATTTTCTTTATTCCTCCGCACTGACTTCTATGTGACGTGTCAGTGCTGATGCCTTTGGAGATATGTTAGTCTGAAGGTCCTGAATTCATCTGCCCTCTCTGTTCTTCTTCATGCAGTGGCTTACACAAACACCAGTGCCTTCTGTTACAAAATCTGTGTACATTACTGTCTTTTCATCAACTGAAGTAGCAGAACATGTAAACTGCCTCAGGTAATGACTTTTGCCTTGGTCAGCAGCATTCTGGTTTCCTCCCTGCAAAGCTCTTCAGCTGTGCTAGGAGGTTCTAAGTTTCTTCATCTCAATGGCTGCATGTCATTTTCTGAGCTCTGTGGCTGACAACACAGCCTCCCATTCTCCATATCCTATGCTGAGGGTCTTTGCAGTGGTTATGCACATCCTTACTTTTCTGCTTTCATGAGATTGAGGTGCCTCTCACTTATTCAGTCGTCTCAGCTCCTTTTTGCTTTTACCCTTGGCTCTACTTATTTATCTGTGTTTATTCATTAGGCTGTCTCCATGTTCCTATGCTGTGTCCAGCAGAGTACAGTGCAGAATTTCCATGCAAATTATATTACCTGGGCAGATGTGATCCAACTGCTTCAGCATGAGCAAAGCTGTGTTTCTGCCAGAAAGGTGGAGTAGGATATGTCTCCAGAGATGCACAAAGTCCATTATTAAGATTTCTACTGCTTTATTTTTTTATAACTTCTTTAGCTATTTCATATCACTGACACCTTGAAGAATTAGTTAGCCTAGCCCAGCACACTTGCTGCAGATATGTCTTATATCTCACCTAGAGTTTCATGGGGAATTTTTGCTCCTACATCTGTTAGGGCTTGGGGAAATCTCACCTGTACTTCCCAGGAAGCTCTCAGGAGAAGAGACTATAGACACACTTAGGCAACTGGAATAGTGCAGAGCAGATGCTTTGCTCCAGGGCATGGATGTTCCAGACCTGTCCTCATCTGCGTCCAGTGTGAGGACCCTTGCATTGCTGCAGACTTCTTATCTGCGGAGTTTGCAGTTTTTCCCTTGAGAGAATAACAGCAAGTGAGATTTCAGAAGCAGAAGAACTTGCTTTACCCTGCTGCCCTGAAATCACTGAGTGTTTTACCTTTGAGATCAGAAGGAGGAGAATTAGGCCCACTCTTTAATGAAGTGAAATGTGGGATGCTGATGACTGTATTTTAAAGGCTCTTCAGAGAAGACTGAATTTAAAAAACACTGAGGAGAACAAGTAGAAGGTACAATTTCTTGTCTGACCTGCCATTTCATCCCCAGATGATAGTTTTTCCTCTGTGAATGATACTTTTAATTGCTTGTGAGATACTCTGTCTCATCTAGTGAACATTAACCTGACAGAAACTATAGAAAAGGTTGTAATCTGCAGTAACTGAATTTGTGTATTATGAAGCTTTGTGTTGCAGCATGATAACAGAAAACAAATAGTCCTATTTAGTGACTAACACATAGAGTAAGAGTCCTATTTTTTTCTGTGACGACTGTGGTTAAGTGAGCAGTTATAGGTTCCATAACCACAGAAAATAATCGTGATAGAGCAGATATTACCTCTCAAAATAGTCTCAAATGAAGCACTTATTTTAAAATGTTTGAGAGAACACCTGTCTATGTGAAACTGTACAGCTTGTTTTCTGAGGGAATACAGGCTAAACCATCATAGAATTTGGAAAATTTAATGGTACACTAGTGTTATGAAATGAAACAAAATGGATGCCTTACACCCTTTGAGAATCCAATACTCAAGATGGTGATGGGTAACCATCCCCAGAAGTTTTGCTGACAGTAGCTATAGAAAGAGTAAAAATTTCAAAGTCCCATGTTGATACTACTTTAATGTTTTAACATCCTTCATTTTAATTTGGGGTTTTACTCTTTTTCCCCTGCCTGTATGGACTTTTGCTTAGAAGTGCTGCCATGTAAATTTTTGTTCAGAATGCCTTTTTCCTCTTTTCTCCTTTTCCTTTTTCCTCAGCTCTGCACACTGTCTTCTGCTGGCTGATCCAAGTGCCTGATTTTTTTTAAACACATTACCCTTGCTCTAAGACTGCCTCTGGCACAAGGGGAATGTCAATGTTCTTAATTTCCAGCTAAAAAGTACAGAGGAGAAATTCCTTCTCAGTGGAGGAAACATAGAGCTTTCTGATGTCTCTGCTATTTCTGTTGTTCTCAGTGGATAGAGAATGGAACTTAGACAATCTTGTGCCTGGCTTGTGATTCTTTTTCAGGCAGGTGAACAGCTGCCCTGGAGAAAGGTTCAATGCTGCTGGTAATGCTGGAACAAGACTCCAAGCTTTAAACAGTGATGTCTGCATCACTGGCTGATCCTGAAATCTAGTTCATAGAAGCTGTGTGAAATATCTTTGCCTTCCAGCTGTGCATTGAATGTTCTATGGGCCAAACCTGGCTTTAACTTTTAAAATAAGCTCACAGTAAGTGTGAAAAGGCACAGAGCAAAAGCAACACTAATGCTTTTTCGCTGGTGGAGCTCTCAAATAAATGTTTATAGAAAATATGTGAAAGAAAGAGTGTATGTGTGAGCACATATATCCCAACTAAGTTTTAAGAGAAAAAGGTAAAAATAGAGAATAACAGTTTATTCACTATCATGACAAAACTCTCAAGGCTAAAATGTTTAGGTGTCATACGCCGGAAGAACACAAAAAAATGGTCCTAAGTGTGTATAAAAGACCTTGTAACTTTTTTCTACATTGTCTATCCATGGAGAGTGAAAAGATGGAGCATATTCAGTTGACCGACATGTGATTTTTTTTTCCAACACTCGAGGGCACTGTTGGTTTAATTTCGGAGCGGTCACAGTCCCCTGCTGGCAAGCCCCTTCAGATCCCACCTGCGGAAGCCTGGCCTCTGCCGGGACGTGCAGTTTTTGCAGGTGCATTTGGGTTCCAGCCTGGGCTACAAGCTCTCAGATGGTACCGAAACCCAGCCTGTCGTGTCCATGGCTGAGAGTGTAGAATAAGATCTTGCCAAGCACTGTTGGAAATTCAGGCCCATTGGAGGGCTTTCCAGCTGCTATGGGTATTTCATATTAACTATCTAAAGAGGGGTTTCAAAGCAGAGCTCCAGCACTTTTGATTTTGATGCCTCAAGCTTTAATGCATCTTCAAGAGATGCCTTGTGGATTAGGGGACTCTTCTTTTTCTCAAAACTTGATTTTTGGCCTGTTCCAGTTGAAGATATCCTCTTGCTGTGCTACCTGAGTCTGCCATTTCAGTCTTGCTTTATGGCCCTTGTTGAGATAGATATGGCAGTTCATTGCATCAGGAGGAAAGAAGCCTTTTCTATGTGCAGTGGGATGTCTTTTAAGATTTTAAACGTCAATGGGTTGAAGCAGTTGGGTTTACAATTAACAAAGACTTTATTCTGGAGACCACTTCTGCAGACACAGTAGGAGCTTTTAATAATACTGAGTCTGTGCTGTCCCAGAACAAATACTTAGGGGCAATTATTGCATACTTGGACAACTGAAACTAATCTAAATATCAGTTTTTCAGTTTTCTCTAGCTGCCATCTGAAAAGGTAGGTAACGTGCATAAGAGAATGACAGGTTGAAATCTTTCTGCCTTTTTCACTTTTGGTGAGCCTTGATTCGTGTTTGAAATAATCTGGGTGGCCTTATGCCAGCACACCTCGTTACTAAGTTTTTTCTTGGAGATGTAATAAAATATTCCTGTAGTAAAGGAGGCCAGCAGCAGATGAGATAACTGCTGCATTTATTGATGGCTTATTAGCTTTGAGCGGCAGGAACCACAGGATGATACGTATACATTATATGTCTGTTACAGCTAAACTAGGCTAAACAACATCTGGTGTTGGCTTAACAGATGTCAGCTCAGACTTTGATATGAAGAGCAACATGCCAAAAAATTCAGTGCCATTAACAATACTTCACACTTCACTCCTTCCTGAAGCTGTGTAAAAAATAAATGAAGCTGATAAATTTAAAGAAGAACTGGAGGTCAAACTAAAAATCACATTGTCAAGTAGATCTGGTGTGCTTTAAGACTTGATGGCTAAATTTTCAGCCTTCCTAGTGGCTTGGGACTTTTCAACAGTGGGAAGATAGCTAGATACCACTTACTTGGAGAGCAAGTAGAAGCGCTCACACTTTTGCAGGAAAAAATCTAAACTTAGGATTTTTTGCAAAGAAATCAATTCCTCAGCATTGGCCATTTCTAAAACCAGATATTGATAAAACCAGCTAATAGCCGTGTGTTTCAGGAGTGCATCACCCTTATGGCATCAGTATAAAAGAAGCATGAGGCCAAAATCAAGTGTTTTCTCAGTGGTATACAGGACAAAACAAAGGTATTTTTTTCTTCAGAAGAAACCAGGGCTCTGATGTTTTGAATTTCTCAGAAGATTATGGTTCAGACCTTTTGTGTAATACGGTCAATGGACTGATTCCTCATGACTTTAAGGGCACAGACAGGGAATCATTTTGATGTCCTACTTATCAAAGGTTCTTTGATTTCCCCTCCCTCCTCTTTTCTGTAATATCAAAGGAGACCTTGATGCATCTGTACTCCTGTTCTTGCAGGGAGGTAGGTCTCTGCTGCCGACTGAACACAGTTTGGACGTGTTGACACTTTTGAAGTAACATGGAGCTGAAGTTGCCTCGCCTGTTTTCTGGCTCAGTGAATGAACCTTCCTCCAAAAGTTCATCACTTCGTGCAGCCCACTCTGTGCAATGATATCACACCTCCTGCTGAGCACAAAGACTTGTAACAATTTAATCAGACTTTTTACTGGTAGTATGTTATTGTTTTTCAGATATTAGAATCAATTTGTCCCAGCACTGAGCTACTCCATGGGCTGAGATGAGCAGCACCTCTAGCAGTTCTTAATCTCAGTGTGTTTCAGGACATTCACTGTGTCCTCACTGAAATGCTTCCTTTTTCCTCATCTTTGCATGGACTTTTTCTCTTCCAAGGACTTGAAGAGATGTGGCAGATTCAATCCCAATGGAGTCAGGTGCATATGTGTGGAAAGGATGGAGAAAGGAGCAGCCTGAAGGGGCTTTAAGGCTCTAATCACCATGCAGCACAGAAAAACTTGTCCAGGGTCAGCCCTGATGATGTGAAATCTGGAGGTTAAAGCCTACTAGGAGACATGACTGAATAGAGTCAAAAGAACTTACCTCATTTCTTATGTTGTGCATGTCACTTCCATTAATACTTTCTGCTGAACATATTGTCCACCAACAGAGTAATTTCCAGGCATTGGAGGAACACTTACACTATCAAACAAGGGATAGGTGAAGCATCCTCCAGAAAAGTTTGTATATCTGCCAGTGTTTGGGAAAGCTGACACCTCCTGCACTAGTTTTGAAGGTGGAAGTATCAGTGAAGTAGTGCTTGGCTTGCCTTACCCAGTAAAATGAAGTCTCAGAGAAAACATGTTTAGCAGTACTGGGAACTATGCTGAGGAGACAGAGCTGTTCAAGCTAAAGGATAACATTAGCACCAGTAAAAACAGTGTAGACTGTCCTAGGATACAAAAGCGCAGCATTGCCAAGGCCTTTGATGAAAGGACATAGTAGCAGGAGGGAGGAAAAGACATTTCTGTATTATTATGATAGAATTTGGACCCTCTCTGAACAAGCCTGCAAAATAAGATGCTGAGCTCTACCCTAGATGACCTGCGTTCCTGTGTTTACCAAGTGACTCAGCACAGGGAACATCCTTTTCTGCATGAGGACAATGCCTAGAGTGCTGGAAGCAATAAAAACTTTTCCTGCACATTTCCTTCTCCAAAACTTATTTCAGACCCCAAAAAAATATCAAGCAGGTCTCAAGAGGCTTAGCAGCACAATGTGAGATGTGATGATTTTTGGTGGAAATGACATGCCTAGAAGCATAGCAGACTGCTACTCCAGCTGTGTCATGCATATACCTGTATCTCTTCTTCCTTTCTCCTTATCACAAGTCAGACCATCAAGGACAAATAAACCACATCAATTTAATGTACAAGATTAAGGATACATGGCAGGCCAGTACACAGGGCTTTGAGGTTCTGCCCTGTGCATTTCTTGAGCTTCCACTCTACCTGTTGACATTTTATCCTTTTCTTTTTACTTTATTGTATACCCTTGCATACAGAGGTGCAAGATACATTTGACAAAGGACTCTGGCCTGCTTCCTTGGAAATGTCAACATGACTTTGTGGCTTTCTAAATGGTAATGATTACGTGTCATAGAAGCCCATAGGGACAAAATTCTAGAAAGGCACCACTGGGGACAAAAAACCAAGTCCAGAGTCTGCTTTTCCCCCAGTCTTGGCAAAAAATGCAAAAAAACCACCTCTAATACACTGCAGCACTACTGCCATCAGTTTGTAGAAGTTTTCTTCCAAATATCCATTCTAGGCAATTTGTACCAAGTTGAGCAGGACCGGCCTGTACTGCTCAATTCATTCTTCCATAACTTCATAAAATTGCAGAGAGTTCTTGGGGTCCAAAACATCTCCTTGGACATGTTGCTGGCAATATTGACTGGAGAAACCTGCTTGCTTTTTCACCATAGATTTCATCTTAGATATCTGTGAATGGTCTTGAACAGATCTGGCTGCTATAGCTGAAAATGGCAGTTCATCAAAACCAAGCAATTCTTATTCAATTCTCTGAGAAAGCAGAAGGAAGGCGTAAAAAAATGTTGAAAATTTGTTCTACTGGAATATTTCAATGGGAAATTTTGAGCCTAGAAAGCAGCTTTTCAAGGACCAAAACTCATTAGGAATATTTGTATAAGAAAAGAGATCTAATCTCCAAGAGTTTTACTGGGAAACATAGCCTTTATTACATTGTTATTTCCATCCCAGAAGTAAATAAACAATCTGAGCCCAATTCAGTAGAACTCAGGGAAAGCTTAAGCATTAGTAGAACTCCAGTGGTGACAAGGAACACTTGAACTGAAAAACCATGGTCTGAATACTGGCTTTACATCTCAGCCTTCAGGAAGAAAAACAGCTGCAAATATATGTTTTCTGGTTTGAATTGTCAAAAGTGGTCACTTAATTTTATGTTTAGCATAGCAGGCCATGGTCTTTGCCTGAAGTTCAATATCTTTACTGGTGGTCTTTCCAAGACCATCTCAATGGTTTTGATATCTGCGCTCTATTGAAAAGCTTACAGATTTCTGGTTCAAATTTATCTCAGTTCAGCTCCTGGACTTTGCCCAAGAGGCCTCCATCCCCATGTCTTTGCCAGCTCATAGCACCTGTTATAGTCACATTTCGCATGGATGTGCTTTGAGGCTGTTGATCAACCTCTCCTGACCATTATGCCCTAGGAGTCACTTATTTTAATGCTTCTCAACTTCTAGTTGTTCTCAGAGTTCTTGCTAGAAGCCTTTGCAGCTGAACGGCATTCTTCTGGAAATTGTGGTCCCTGAATTTCTCTCCACTCTTTTCACAAGCATTATCCTTTTGGACTTGATGAAAGAGACTATGGGTTCATTTAGCACAAGACTGGAAGAGCAATATGAATTTTATAATGGTTCCAGTGAGGAAGACTACCTCTAGAAATCAAGATCACTTTTCTTCCTTTGGTATACTGTTTATACTTCTATTTGTTTTGTGACCTTTGGCAGATCTTATTTTGTCTATAAGTCTATAATATCTATAAATGTCTGGCTTTGCCAGATGGGAGATAATCTTCCCATCACAGTGGAGATTATAATCCAAGTTTCACAAGTACTTTTTTTTGTACTTAGGCCCCCTATAAATAATTTATAAATAAAGATTCAAGTAATATTCCCTGAACTGCAGCTTCAGTATAAATAAAAATGTTGCTGAGGACTGTGAAAATATTTGACTCGTCTCTACTGAGCAAAACTGATGCCTATAGCTATAGCTTTAATGCCAATGACTTTTCTTGGGACAGAGGTCAGAATAAATTCCAGTAGCCCATCCCTCCTGTTTGTAGAACAACATTGGCCAAGTCTATACAAAAGTGTCCTAAACTTTTAAGCACACTACCCAGCCTTGAGCATGCTAAATTTTTTTCTGTTTTCCATATCCCAATCCTTTCCCTGCAGCAGATAATTTTTTTAGAGCTTCCATCAACTTTCAGCCTTGTTGATGTGCCTGATGCTACACAGAGTGGGGTAAATTTGAGTGTCTGCAGCACAAAGGTGGTGAGCTTCCCTAGTTGTTTGAAGCCTTGTTTTTTCCTGCCTTAAGGTCGTATCTCTGTGATGATTCTATGTGATGACTCTGATATGTCAGACATATCAGGGTCATCACATATCCTCTCGTACTTCTCCTGTTTGTGCCTTTCAGTGCATGGTGATACTAAAACAAACACGGACACAGAAGTTGTACTGAACCATTTTCCTGTACTAAATAAAAGTCTGCCATGTTCCTTCGAGCTTGCCTTTTTGGACTCCTTGAAGAGGCCTCCATTTCCAAAGTGGTCCTGTGACATTGTTAGGGACACCTTTGAAGAAGGTATAAGGGAGGATAAAGGGATACTGTGCCCTATATGCTGTGTTAGAACAGGCTGGAATGGATATCTGAAAATTTCAGGGAGTGAAGTGGGGAGTGTTGCTTGTATGAGGGAGGGACACATAGCATGCCAGGGGTAGAGCACAACTCTGGGCCTGACTTGTTCATCTTTGCATCAATATGTCATTTGTGACTCTCCACAGCCACCCTGGAAAGCTGGAATTTCTACGATGAAGCCCAAGGCTTGTAGGAATACGACAGACACAGCATGGGGCAGCAGCAGTCCCTCAGAAAGACAAGTAACAAGAGCCCTATGTGTCAGCCCTCGGAGGTGAATCACCAGTAAGACTAAAGATCTCAGACCTATTCCTAGGATGTGGTATTCCCCTTTCTACCCTTTAGCCTGCACTTTGCCCTGTGATATAAAAATAGCAGCCTAGGCTAGCAGTTTAGTGGTCTGAGGTGCAACACATTTGCAGTCTGACAGGAAAAATTGTGGACCATGAGAGCAGGGATTCTTGTAGGAGTGTTAGCTCTTGGGAATCCGGGAGACGAGGAGCAAGTGGGCCTCTGAGAGGTGCTCCTGGAATGATGGACACCTGGGCAGCGGCTGTGTATCCTTGCCCAAAGTTACTGTCCAGTCTCAGGATTCAAAGTTGCTTGTGCAGGATCTGAAGTAGTCCTGCCAAGCTCTGAGACCTTGGTTTGCTTACAGCAAGTATCTACACAGAATAAGCAGTTCTGAGTCTTGCAAGAACCATTGAAATTCACAGTTATCTGCATCTTCTCCCCGAAGATTGGACTCAGAGGTCTTCTGGACACTACCATGACAGCCAAACAATGTCAATACCATAGCTTGGCCATGTAAGGATGGCCAATTCATAGTGTTCTCTTATATGAAGAGGCCTCAACCAGGTAGGACAACCAGCTGAAGTGTCTAGGTGTATGGTGCAGCTTAACACTGGATCAAAAAAAAAAGCCAGTCAAGATGCTAACAAACAAGATGCAGCTTTCTGCATGCTGCTCTGCAGAAAGTCTGTGAGCCTTCATTTGTGCATTGAGACATGGTTTACCCAACCTGGTGGACTCAGAAGCTCTGCCCCACAGCCGGGCAGCAGCTGTCCTAACACACACCTGCCAGGGATCTGGGTCTGCAGTATGCCATGTATTTAGGGAATAACACTGTGCAAGAGGACAGGCTTAAGGCTAACCACCTGGAAAGCAGGTTTGCAGAAAAACGTCTGGTGGTTCTGGTGGACATCAGATTGAATGTGAACCATTTATGTGCCCTTTCCACAAAGAAGGCTAATGGTTTCCTGGGCTGTGCTGGGAGGATTGCTGCCAGCAGATTGAGGGAGGCTACACCTGATGTGCTGGATCCAGAACTGGACCCAGTACAAGGGAGATATGGAAATACTGACGAGAGTCCAGTACAAGGGCTGCTAAGATGACTAAGGGACAGGGGGGGAAGAAAGGGTGGAGACAGCTGGGACTGTTCAGCCTGGAGAAGAGAAGGCTCAGGGAGGTCTCATCAATGTGTATAAAGACCTGAAGGGAAGCTGCAAAGATGCCAGGGCCAGGCTGGTTTTGGTGGTGTCAAGTGATGGGACCAGAGGAAAGAGGCACAAATTGAAAAATAGAAGGTTCCTCCCAAACATCAGGAAACCCTTTTCTACTGCGAGAGTGATTGGTCAGTGGCACAGATAATCCAGAGAGTGGTGGAGTCTTCATGCTTGGAGGTATTCTAAAGTCATCTGGACATAGTCCTGGGCAACCAGTTTTTGTGTTCCTGGTAGAGCAGGGGGGCTTGGACAAGATGAACTCCAGAGATCCTTTGCAGCATCAGCTAGACTGTGATTCTGTGTGATTTAGTGTCACTGAAATCAGTTCTTCTCTTCCGGAAATATTTACTTTTCATAACTGGTATAATTATTTTATAAAAATGTTCTGTCTGAAAGGCTTGTGCTGCTGTAATATGAGCACATCAAAGATGTAACGTGCATATTTTGGTTTGAAGTATATGCTTAATGTCATTCCAAGGAAAGCACAGCACAGACACCATTCTTGATATTTGATGCAATAAATATATTAGTGAAGCAAAACTACTGTCCTTAAAATAGATGTAAGAAATCCCTAACCATTGCTGATGTCTCTCTAAAGCCATCTTTAGCAAAAAGCTAACAATTTTCTAGCATTAAATATTTATAGGCATACGGGAACACCAGTACTATCCTTCATCTAGATGGCTTTGAAAGAAGTTATTTGAGACGGCAAATACAAAAGTTGGTGTGTGTGATATGACAGGACTTGGGAAAATGAAATAATCAAATGAGGCAAAGCATTTAAAGTTATTGAAAGGATTTACTGCAGTGTGAAATGGAGCTGTCAGGCAGACTAGTTCTCTTAGTTGATAGTGTTGCCTCACTGCACTTGCATATGACAAGGCTCTTCTTTTTCTAAGCTGACTGACTCCTGTGTTTTGACCACATTGGTTTCTGTGACCAACATCCTTCCCCTAACGCAAGAAACAAGTGGGCAGTAGTAGGGAGTGTCTGCGTCTCAGTTACCTTGAAAAACCTGCGTGACATGGATGTGACAGTTTAAATGATCCTGGCAACATAAGTAAATCTACAGCAAGAAGATGGTGGAGAAGGCTCCTGGTACAAGAAGGAAAATGAGCCCTTACTTTTCAACACAAGAGATGTTTGGTGAGATGCTGAGCTTGTTTAGCTTGCTAAGTCAGACAGTGCTGAAGATGAGCTCTCAGTCACCAGACACCACCCAAATCAACATTTCTCCTTGTAGCTACCTGTGACTAACCTACATAGGCTCCAGGAACAGAAAGCATGAAAGAAACAGACGCTCAGGCCAGACATCAGCTGTTGTAAATGTGATCAGTAGACTGCAGGGCTGACATCAAAAGGAAAGAGCTACATCAAGTAACGCATTCACAGCACATAGCCTTTCCTGGTCCTGCAGGACCCAAGGACTGTGCTGCGGTGCCTTCTGCAGCTCCACCCATAAGGATTGTTTAGGTACATGGAAGAAACAATGCTGGTTTTCACTGGTGATGGATCTATCCACAGAGTGGACCTTCTTCTACTGTAAAGCAGTTGGGTACAATGAAGCTAAGTATAGGGTAAACACCAAGACAGATTACAGCAAAACAGACAGTTTGGAAAAGGCTGGACCATGGCCAGGCAATGCATCACTATGCTGGAGAGCAGTGGGGCAAGAGCTCCTGGCTCTTTCCACGCTGTTCTGGGCCCTGGGGAAAGGTGCAGCCAGCTGAGTGCATCCCTGCCCAGTGGAATTGCTGTGCTTTGCCTTTGCAGTGATCTTCCACACTGGTGTGGCGACAGTAGTCACCAGGGGCAATGGCGCATGTAGCTCAGTTGAGCCTTTTCCCCAGATTTCAGCAGGGATCCAAGCTGGATGCTTGGATCCCCTCTTACAGAAACTGCCTCACAGTCGATACTGGGAGCTGGGCAGCAGCTGAATTTTTCATGCCATTAAGTATTCACATTTTCTTCCCTTATCTTGATGTTGTTTCTAAACATGAAAGATAATAATCAGAAAACAAAAGCATTAATGTTCTCTCATTATGTTCACAACTGACATCAAAGGCAGGCTTTAGTGATCATTAGCGTAATACTGCACTTCAACGCGATCAAAGTGCTCAGACACAATAAAGAAGATGGAGCTCTGATTCAGCTCCTCCATAGAAGGCTATGATAAAGAGATCTGGGGACAGAGTGAGAGCATGGTAAATATATGAGGGCATATGGCTGAGATACCATTTAACATCAACACCAATTCCCATTTCATATCCAATTACACCTCTGAGCTGTTTGGCGCAACATCGTTGTCATTTCTGGCTTTGAATTCACATTGCAAATTGTGGAATAGAAAAAGCTGCCATAAAACAAGTCTCAGTTGGCATTTCTCCTTAAGTTTGTTACTGCAAACAGGTAACTATTTGAGAGCTGGGTTGGTTGCTCTGACCTTACTGATGCTCCCAGCCACCCTCATTCACATTTGGATGAGGGACTCTTCAGATGCTGCCTAGTCAATGACAATAGCGGTTTTGCTTGCCACCCGATTCAGGGCAGAAAGCTCTGAGTGTAAGGACAATGGACTTTGCACCACTGGGTGGCCACAACCAGAGAAACATACGGCATTGAAGGAAAATGTAGCTATGTCATTCACCAGCCACATAAGGGACTAATTCTTTTGTCTCTGAGACTTGCACAGCTCAGGCTACAAAAATACACCAGGAAAATCCCATAGGATGACCTCACTTTCCGCCTGAGTGGGGCACCTCTGAAACATTCAGCTTTGTCTTAAAATCCTTGAGATATACAGATTCTTCTACATCCCAGGGGCGTCATCCAAACGACTGATTACAGCAGTGACATATTTGTGCCCTGTTCTGTGAATTCAGGTTCAGGGTAGGGGTGAGTCTGGGAGAGCTTGTGACTAAGGGTTTTGGATGGGAGGGCTTGGTTGAGGTGGGGGCTTGATTAACAAGACCTCATATTCTGGAAGTCTGGTCCCAAAGTACATAGCCCACAACTGCAACTGAGTCACTCTGTCTTCTCTTGTGTAACCTAAACCTCAAGAGTTTCCTTCCTCTGGAAGATGGATTTTCCACACAATGGGTTGTATAGGAGATGTTATAAAAAGAGCCCCAGGGGGAGAATACAAACAAAAGATAAGATCCAGTAAAAAGAAAGACATTCACTGATTCTCAGCAGAACAGGACACTTGCTTGGAAGCCGCAAAGCAGCATTAAATGTGGGTTTGTCAACTGCTAAGGGAATAGGAAAGGGAAGAAACTGAGTCATGTGTGTTGAAGAAAAGGAGCCATGACAAGTCACAGAGGATACAGAACAATTCAGTAATAGAATGGGGGTGTTTTGCAGGTGGAGGAAAGTGTTTTGCTTAAAAGGATGAGATGGGTAATAAAGTTTGAGGCAGAGAGGTCCTTATCTGTGTTGGCAGTGAGTATAAAACTGATGTTGCTTCTTTCCCACAAAGCTTCGTCAGTATATACAAGCAAGCCATGCAGCTCTTCATTGGTATCATGAAATTGCCTCAGCTAGGTAACGTTCCCATTCCGCTTTATAAATACCCACACTCTGCTGGGTAGAAGCAGCATAAGCTGTTCCACCTGCTGGAACATCTTTAACTTCACCGACTTTCTGTTTCAGAAGTAAAATGGGTTTTCTTTCCCCAAAACTCCAAAGTCACGTGCTAAGGGAGCCTAGTGAACTGTGGCTCCTCAACACTGAGCCAAACACCCACAAAATTCCTGGAAAGAGCAGGGTAGACAGGTATGGGATCCTTGGGGGATGGCATGTGGAGCAGATGGAAAAAAAGAAACAAGCAGAGAGCACTGGGTAAGAACTACAATCTGACCTGAAAGGTCAGACACAGCCTGAAAAGCTCTGACACATTTTGCTTCTCTGGTTTTCTGCTGTTAACCCTCTCCCCTCTGCCAGTAGTCTAGGTCCTTCCCTTTGGAAACAGAAAAATACAGATATGGCTGTTTGTGATGTCCAGCCTGATTGGTAGAGCATCCTCCTGAGAAGGAGATGACCAAGTTGAACAAGACATTGCCAGGGTTTTTCACCTCATCTTCAAATAACATTGGTGAGGCGTTTGAAAATTGATCTCTGTCCCACCCAGGGGATACTATTGGCACCTGTGCACACCAGTGCAGGGCCACATTGTGCAATGCTGAGTGACTCAGTTCTGCTTATGCCTGCAGCCACTGCTGAGGCCAGTGGGACCTGCGCTTGCGGGCTCTGGGACAAAAAGCTGGAGGTGAATATGCATCTCCAGCACATTTAGCTTTCTGTGGGTTCAGCAGGAGTATTTGGTGCTCCAGTCATCTTAGAATCATAGAACAGTTTGGGTTAGAAGGGACCTTAAAGACCACTGAGGTCCAAAGCTCCCTGCTGTGGGTGGGACACCTCCCACTAGACCAGGTTGCTCGAAGGCCCATTCAGCCTGGTCTTGAACACTTCCAGAGACAGGGCACCCACAACTTCCCAGGGCAATATGTTCCTGTGCCTCACCACCCTCATTGTGAAAAAATTCTTCCTGATATCTAAATCTACCCTCTTCTCCTTTAAATCTGGTATTCCATGTCCTGTCATTACATGATCTTGTAAGAAGTCCAGCTTTCTTGTAGGCACACTTCAGATACTGGAAGATCACTGTAAGTTCTGGCCAGAACTTTCTCTTCTGAAGGCTCAACAACCCTAACTGTCTCAGCCTGCCTTCACAGGAGAGGTGCTAAAGCTCTCTGATCATATACCTTAGCAGAGTTTCCAGTAGGATCTCCTCCATGCTAGTCACAGAGGTGAGACTGAGCAACCTGTAGTTCCCTGAGTCTTCCTTTTTTTTCCTTTTTGAAAATGGGGATTATGCTTCCTCTTTTCCAGTCAGTAGAAACTTCGCCAGCCTGCCACAGCATTTCACATATAGTGGAAAGTGGCTTAACAACTAATTTTCCAGTTCCCTCGGGATCCATGGATGGATTTCATCAGATCCTATAACTTGCATGCCTTCAGGTTCCTTAGATGGTCTTCACCTACAGTGGGGTGTTCTTCACCTTCACAACTTCTGCTCTTGCCTTCCACAACCTTGGCAGTGTGGCTAGTGCCCTTGCCAGTGAAGACTAAAGCAAAAAAAAAGGAGTAACTCAGAATTCTCCATATCCAGGCCCACGTCTTCCTTTTATCACTGACATACTTAGAGAAGCTTTTCTTGTTGCCCTCAATGTGCCTGGCCAGATTTAATGGGGTTTAGCTTCCCTAACCACCTAACCTGATCCGTGGCTGCTCAGACAGTTTCTCTGTATTCTTCCTGGGCAACCTTTCCTTGCTTCCTTTTGGCTTTTGTGTGTGTCCAGGACTTCCTTGTTCATCCATGCAGGCCTCTTGGAATTTTTGTCTGACTTCTTCTTTGTTGGGGTACATCACTCCTTGGAGCTTGGAGGAGGTGATCCTCTACTACTAACCATTTTCTTTGGGCCCCTCTCCCCTCCAGTGCCTTAACCCATGGAACTCTACCAGGCAGATCCCTCAAGAGAACAAAATCTGCTGTCCTGAAGTCCAGGGTAGTGGGCTTGCTGCTCACCCTCCTTGCTTGAACTCTACCATTTCATGATCTCTGCAGCCAAGGCTACACTTGAGCTTGACATTCCCCACAAGCCCCTCCTTGTTGTTAAGGACAAGGTCCAGCATAGCTCTTCTCCTTGTTGGCTCCTCTACCACTTGGAGAAAGAAGCTATCGTCAATGTATTCCAAGAACTTCCTGGATTGCTTGTGCCCCACTGTGTTGTCCCTCCAACAGACATGGCAGTGGTTGAAATTCCCCATGAGGCCTGTGAAGGCGATGCCACTCCTATCTGTCTATGGAGGGCCACATCTGCTCTGTCGTCCTTGTCAGGTGTACTGTAGCAGACAACCACTGTACCATCACCTGCCTCTGCATTGCCTTTAATCCTCACCCATTAGCTTTCAGTTGGCTCCTCATTCATCCCCAAGTGCAGCTCTGGCTGCACTCCGGCTGGTCACTGACCCAAAGGGCAACACCACACCCTCATCTCCCCTGCATGTTCTTCCTGAAGAGTCTGTATCCTTCCGTTCCAACACTCCACTCATCCCACCACATCTCCGTGATACCAGTGAGATCATAGCCCTACAGGCATGCACAACATGGATTCAAACAAGGAATTTAGTTTTCCAAGTTTCTTGAATTTTTGAATAACATAGCTCAGACTCTCCACTGGAGCAAAGTGATACAGCTCCTCTGACCCGGTGGGATCCTGGCCAAGCAGTGTTTTTCTCCTTTCTGCTCAGTCCCCTTCCTGCTCTGCCTATAGGCAGCTTACCTATTCAGGTAAGGGGAAGGGAAGAGGAGTGTTCTGACTTATAAGCTTAAATTAAGGCATAGAAGTGCAGTTTTAAGTTGTTCTAGCTCTGCATAAAAGACAGTTTTCTGTGGAAAAGCTCCTCTTCCTTGGGAATCCTACCTGCCAGTGTTGGGGAAGAGGGCTGCAGATCAGCTGGTGTGGTCCTCCAAGAAAATACTGTGCTCACATTATTCACCAGGAATCATCTGCTCCTCCTCTGCTCTCCTCTGCAGCAGCTCTTAATATTTTAATGGGATCACCTCAGATGGCCATTCTGCATTTGCAGCAAGGTGGAATTGTGCGTAGGACTTGATCAGCACTGCTGTCTCTTCTGCTCAGATCCTGCATACATGCAAAAGCAATTAAGGGAAGATTCCTGTCACCTTGCTGCAAATTGGAAGCACTGGCACAGGGAGCAACTCCCCTTTCTCTTACTTCACAACCAGGGTGGCAGAGCCCAAGTGTACTGGATTTTTGGTGGGTAACAGTGAAGCAATAAAACTGGTGAGAAAGGACTGGCAGTTACCAGTTTTCCAGGAGGTGGCTGTTTACCTGCTGCTGTCTGTTTAGGACTATATCTAAAGCTACCTTCAAATTCAGACTTTCTGTGTAGTCTGATCTGTGCTCAGAGGAAACAAAGGAAGTTTCCCTGTCTGCTATTTTTATGAATATAGCCACCGTATGAGAAGAGATGCAATAGCTATGGGACAGCTCGCCCTTGCAAAAGATGTGTATACAGAAACAACATTTGGTATGCTTCTACAAATACAGTCAAGGGGCATCTTCCTCAGGGCTTAGCTTGCACATGATTCCATGCTCCTTATGCTTTATTGGACACAAATTGGTCCTGCCACTCACCAGCAAGTGAATTTGAGTGGCGTAGGCAGTTTTACACAGCAAAGGCGTGCAGAGCTTGAATCCAAGCTTATGTATGTTTAATAGCTGAGATGGCATGAGGGCTGCCTGAAGCCTTGGGGGAATTACAGAGGCCTAGACTACAAGAAACTGCCCCAAACACTCACTGAAGAGTGTCCACTCTCTCCCCCTCTCTGTTTTCCTTTTCTCTCTCTAAGTACCTCATTTTTCCAAATGGCAGCTTAATGACATGGTGAAAGACTCACATTCATGTTTGCTTATAACTCAGAAGGTTTAGCTTGGCTAACAAATGTTCATTGTTGTTTGGACTTCTCTGGTGTCGTTTCACCTTAATTTCACATTGGAAATCTGCAACCTGAGTCAGTTTGGGGTGTGACAGGAACCCATTCCAGCCCACACATCTTCCCATCAGATTTTCACATCCTCTGCAAGCCCTACGTTATCTAAAAATACTGCTCCTTATTCACATGGATAGCCAGAGATTGAATGCACTTACATGATCTCACCGATGCTGGATCCCTGTCCTCAGCACGCTGTCATGGGTATAGCTGACACTGTGACTCAGCTCTAAATGTGGGGCTATATACCCTGCAGAAAAAGGCAGATCTCATGACTTCTCCTACTTCTCCATGTGCCTATTCTCAGTCCAGCAGCTAGAAAGTCTCCAATGCCCAAGCACCAGGCAAGGTGTTCACCTGGAACAGTAGCATGTGCTGTTCAATGACACTTTTTCCATATTCCCCAAGAAAAAGCCTTGCAGGCCTGGGGAACAGGCACAGTAAGAGAGGACCCGCTGAGTGCAATAGCGTTGAAGAGTTTGCGGAATGACATTATAACATAGGCTGGGGAGGAAGGGACATGGTTTGTCCCACCAGAGAGCTCAACTCCTCTGCCACTCACAATGACCCACAGAACTGTGCCCTGGTTGCTCTAAGTAGAGGTGATTGTGCCCACAGGCTCACAATTGCCACAGAAGTGGCCTGTGCCCCATTAAACAGCACCCTTGACCTGTCCTCTGGCTGCCCCAGCTGCAGACTCGCACTCTGGCCCTGGCAGTATGTCTGCCTCTCCTCTGGTGGAAAGCTGGTGGCACCTGCCTGTCCTCTGCACACAGAGTTGGAGTATGAGATGTGCTCCTGTGGGAAGAAGGCCACAGAGAAGTTCCCATGTGCCAAGCAGCCTCACTGCAAGGGGAAGATGTGCACAAGTAGCAGTTGTCCCGCTGCAGGAGAACATTTTTCCCCACAGCAGAAGCAGGCACCAGCTGGAAATTCCTGGGAGGCAGATGCCTCCCAGGATGGGAGGGTGACACTGCCTATTGCAAATGTGCATTATCTTTCAGAGGAGTGGTTTATTTGAAACCTGTTTCCAACTGACCTGACAGATTCATTTCCAAGGCAACAACAGATGGCAGCAGACAGATGGCTCAGCAATTTCAAAGCCTCTCCAGAGAAAGGAAGTGTCACTATAAGCCTGCACTATCTTGAGATAAGGAAAGAATGAGATCATAACATCTGCATTAGGTGAAAATAGTGTTAGAAAGACTTCTTGTAGGCTGGTTTTGTAGTTATTTTCATGTTCTCCACTGGTATAGCTCCACAATTCTCAAGCCTTCTCTTTATCTCAAAATGGTATTTTAAGCCAACATTTAAATGACATTTCACAACTGTAAATGTTTTCTCTGCATCATGGTCAAACTGTGTTGTTGGTGATGCTTCAGTTTCTTGTCGGCAAAACATACATAAAAATCGTCCACTGCTTCTCATTCTTCCACCCATGTGCTTCTCATCCATGTGCATGTGTACGCAATCTCTTCCCTTGAGTTAATCCTGTACATAGCCTTACCCACTGAAATTATGTGCCTGATGCAATATGTTATGCACAATGCAGAGTGTGAGATAATGTGTATTAGGATGGTGTTGAAGGAGTAGATTGAAAGCAACTGTATGTTTTGCTGAATTTATCTCCAGGCTGATTTGCACTAGAGGTAGTAAATGCCTTGGAAGAACAATTTGTTGAATGAGTTTGTAAATCAAAGGGATGGCTACGGCCTAGCCAGATATTAAACTAGCCAAAGGCTACTATATGTCTTCTACAAATTATTAGCCAACCTTCCTTTCCCAGCATGGTCAGGTTCTCATACCATGGGCTGGATGTAGTAGGGGCTCCAATCCCCTTGGTAAAACTGTGTTGCCAGACCTCCCTTGTCTGATCAGTCTTGACAATGGTCCCTGGTCGTGTGCATTTAGATGGCAGACTCCTTGACTGAGATTCTTTTCCATATTTTCCTTCTTTTTCTTTCTTTTTTTTCTTCTTTCATGGCACTGTACTCTACTTTGGCTGGAATCTTACCACAAGCAAGAAACAATGGCTGGAGGGCTGGATTCCTTTGCTACAAACTGATAAGTAAGGGGACCTCAACTTAGACCACTTTTTTGATATATTTGCCTTGCTTTATTGCTGTGGGGGTTGGGAATGGATATTATAATTTGTGATGGTAAGGGTGTGTTTTTTCTTGTTGGGTTTTACTGCCGTCTGTCCCTTCCCTAGATTGAACTGCATCTTCCGGCAGTTTTTTCCATTTTCCTTCTCTCTTTGGTATTTTGTGTGCTGTAGCTTTTTGAAAGAATTGTGTGTCCTGGCCTCTGATTCTCTTCACATGGTAGAAGGTCTATCAAATGCTAGAACCAATGAATAAAGAAAACATCCTTTTGTTTTACTAAAAGTGACTTCTTCTTACTGAAGCCAGGCTGCATCCTTTCTCAGCTCTGACCTGTTCTCCAGAGTATGTGTAACTTTCTTTTCTTCTCAGAAGGGAATCACGGAATTGTCAGAGTTGGAAGGGACCTCTAGAGATTATCTGGTCCAACTCCCCTGCTAAAGCAGGATTGCCCAGAGCACATTACTCAGAACTGCATTCAGGCGGGTCTTCAAGATCTCCAGAGAAGGGGACTCCATGACCTCCCTGGGCAGCCTGTTCCAGGGCTCCATCACCTTCACCGTAAAGAAGTTTTTTCTCATATTTGAATGGAACTTCCTATGTTCCAGCTTGAGCCTGTTGCCCCTTGTCCTATTGCTGGAAACCACTGAAAAGAGTCCAGCTCCAACATCGTTCAACTCACCCTTTAGATACTTATAAACATAAATAAGGTTTCCCCTCAGTCTTCACTTGTCCAGGCTAAAGAGTCGCAGCCCTCTCGGCCTTTCCTTGTAAGGGAGGTGCTCCAATCCCTTAATGATCTTTGTTGCCCTACACTGGACTCTCTCTAGTAGTTCCCTATCCCTAATGAACTGGGGGGCCCAGAACTGGATGCAGTATTCCAGTTGTGACCTCACCAGTGTAGAGAGGGAGAATGACCTCCCTCGACCTACTGGCCACACTCTTTCCTATGCAGCCCAGGATTCCATTGGGCCTCTTGGCAACAAGGGCACATTGCTGGCACATGGAACGCGTGCTATCTACCAGGACTCCCAGATCTTTCTCTTCAGTAGTGCTTCCCAGAAGATTCATCCCTAACCTGTATTGGTGCCTGGAGTTCTTCCTCCCCAGGTGAAGGACCCTACATTTGTCCTTGTTGAACCTCATTAGGTTCTTCTCTGCCCAGCTTTCCAGCCTGGTCAGGTTGCGCTGGATGGCGGCACAGCCCTCTGGGGTGTCAGCCAGCCCTCCTAACTTGGTATCATCAGCAAACTTGATGAGAATACACTCTGTCCCCTTGTCCAGGTCATTTATGAATATGTTGAACAGGACTGGGCCAAGTATTGACCCCTGAGGGACACCACTGGTCACAGGCCTCCAACTTGACCCTGCTCCATTAATTAGAACCCTCTGAGTCCTGTCGCTCAACCAGGACTCAATCCACCTCACTGCCCCCTCATCTATCCCACACTTCCTTTTCCAAGCGCGATTTACCCTTGGTAAATCCGTGTTGACCAGTACCGATAACTTCTTGATCTTCAATGTGTTTGGAGATGACGTCTAGCACAAGCCACTCCATTACTTTCCCTGGGACAGAGGTGAGACTAATTGGCCTGTAGTTCCCTGGGTCCTCCTTCTTGCCCTTTTTGTGGACTGGTGTGATATTTGCCTTCCTCCAGTCCTCAGGCACTTTGCCTGTTCTCCAAGATATCTGTTGGCTATCCTGAACTTGCCCTTCTCCTTTGCTAGTAAGGGAAAGCTTGGCCACTTGTAGCTGCTGGAGTTACAGGGAAGGAATGGCTTCATCTGGTGGTAATGGATCTAGGTTGAGCTCAGTCCCAGAACTTCATTAGTGTTTTAAAAGTAGGAAGAGTAGGGGGTGATAGCATGTCAGTACTGTGCAGTCAGAGGGAAAGATATAGACAATATGAAAGTGAAAATATCCTTATTGTCATTGAGTAGAAAATTACCTTGGACTCAGAAGGAGAAAGCAAATAACATGAGATTTATTGTCCTGTGGGAAGATGCAAATGGGTGAGGGAAGAACCAGTCATTAGGATGAAGCCCATGAACAGTGACATAACCTGAAGAAAGCAAGTAGTGCGCTGAGGAGCAATAAATGGCAATGCCCATTGAAACTAGCATGCAGAAAATGATTGTACTGAACTTCAGCAGTTACCACTGGGCTGTTTGCTGATCAGAAAACCCTTGGGTGGGTGTTGCAATGCAGGACCCCATATATAAAAGGGTAGACCACCCCGAAAGGGAGCATGACAAGTATCTGTACGCAAAGATGACTTTGGCACAGCTGTGACACGGAGGCAGAAGCATGCTAGGATGGATATGGCAGGCCACTGCAGGCCTACCTTAATGTGGAAGGGCATTATATCTGTCGTTTGAGATACACAGGTCTGTGAAAATTCTGGCTCTGCTTGCCACTGCAGAAAGGATACACCAACTTGGAAGGCCGAGATGCTGAGAGCAATGCCATTTTGTCCCCAGTTTTTACCAAAGTGTTCATACTGTCCTACTACCTCTCATCTTTTCCTTTCAGCATTCAGCAATAAGAGCTATCCTGCTTACAGAATGTACCCTAAGATCAAGCAGGATCTGGGGGCTGATGGATGTCATTATGTCCCTCTAGCAGAGAGCTCATCCAAAGTTTTGATCCTGGGCTGGTGGGTGGACTTCCACTGAGAGCAATGGTGTCTCCTACAAAATGGAATCTGCCTTGCCAGTTGAAGGAGGGACGGATAAAAAGGTGTATGAGTAACCAATGGAGTTGGCACAAGCTACTGTAGATGGAAAAGGCACCAGTCCCTGGATGGAGTTAAATTCATACTTAGAAGGACAAGGACTAAAAACACTCTTTGTGGATTGGGAGAAGGGCAGGGGGAAAAGTACAGAATCCTGACCTTCTGGGAAACCAGTATTGCATAAATTGCAGTCTCAGCTCCAGCAAATATTCTGCTGCCCCCACACAAGCCATGAGATTAGAGAATTAACTGCTCGATCTGTCAGAAAGATTCAGATTAAAACAGAGACATTCTGCAAGTATTCAGTAAGACAAAATGCAGGCTGTCGATGCAAATCCAGCCTCCATCATCAGAAACAATGAAGGGTATCCCAGTAACTGGTCCAAAGACGTTGGCAAAAATGATGGAGCTGAAGCCAGGTTATTTTTCTAAAGTGTGTTATTGACTTGTCTCCTGGAAATGAGATTTTCTGCCAGAAGTTTACTTCCAGCCAGGAGCCTTCTCTCAGCATACAGGGAGTAGGCGCTGGTCGCAGCAGGAACCTGGCTGTGAGGGTAAATGAATAGAGCAGCAGAGCAGGTTTGGGACTAACCAGCACTCGAGGGCTTTAAAATGAGATTAGGCAGTTCTTCAGAAAAAAACAGCTGTTCATCTGGCCTCTAAGAAAAATGCTAATGCTGGATTAAAATTTTCTGGGCATTTAACAGGTGAAAAGGCAGAGTAAACACGTCATCTCTGCTGCCCAGTGTGGTATTGGGAAGTCTTGACCATGTGCTAGGAGGCCTGGTGATCACCACAGGTAGGAAAGGGAAATAATTCATGTCATATGCCACTTGTGTTCTCCTAGTAAAGCTTCGTTAGAGAAGGCTATAAGTTTCCAGGTATGAGAGAGAAAGTCAGATGATCTGCACTTCGTAAGACACTCCACTGTACTTACAGAGGTTATCAGTGGTGCTGCACACCGTCACAGATGTGAGCTCTTTCCACTTGGAAAAGGACAAGTAACTCTCATCCTCCCCAGTTGGTGGCTTGTTGGTCATGTGTTTTGTGCATATGCCCAGAACTTGGAATGAGCCTTGTGATTATGCCTTTTATTTCTGATAAGCCAGGATCAGATAACTCATTGGAAGAGGAATTATCATAGCAGATGTTGAGGAATTTTATGGTATCCCTCAGGGTGAATTAAACACATTTGTGCTTAAATATAAAAGAAAAAAAATAATGAAAAATGCACTGGGGAAAGTCCTATGGCAACAAGCAATTCTATGTAGAGTCTGCAAAGACGCATCACAAGCAGATTCCTTATATTCTCTTGCACAAGCAGCAGTCCCAAAGAAGGTTGCACGGGACACCTCACCCCAGCTGTGGTCCATCCCCCAGCCCAGCTCTATTGCCTAAAGTGGGCCCTTGAGCTTGGACCCCTGACTGTTCCCATTCCAGGATGCCTACAAGACAAAGCTGAGGCTGTTTCTTATCTCATCACTAAGGGATACTTCACTCCCTTGCAAGGTGTGCTTCTGTTTCTAGCATTCCTGCTTCCAGCCATATTAACTCCTTCTTGTAGTTGGCCCTTCTTGCCCCCCATGCCATGTCATTCTTTGGTCAGAAATTACCACTGCTGAGCAGATAGAAGTAGATTTTCCCCTTCAGAGATTAAACTGGCTGATGAAGGGGGTTTGTTCAATTCTTACAAAATATTCCTAAGCAGCATTTAAAATAGGAGGACAGAGACTCTGAACTGGGTTTTGTGTCAAGAGATACATCGTGCCAATGTATCTTGTCTTGACCAGTACAGCTAAGGAGATGGGCTGAAGCCATTCACAATTTCAGGTCTGCTTTGGGAAAGGGGAGCTGAGGCCAGACTTTTGCAATTGTTTGGGAAGCACTAGACACAGCTCATGCAAATCAGCACATGCAAAGATCACCTGTGACACGACATGTACCCCCACCTCCGATCCCTGTGGTGTAAAATGTCACTGACACAAGTCTCAGAGAGGCTATGTGCATTGCCCAAGATCACAAAAGATGTGTGTCTGCCCTGAAAATGGTGTCCATGTCCATCTCAACATTGCCAGCATTCCTGCTTCCCTTAGCCTGGCTTTTCTATGCCTAAACATTAGATCATGTGTCCATTTACCCTGTAATGAACTAGCAAGAAATACTATATTCTCTGAAAAGACCCCCATCTTTCTCAGCCTGCTGTGTGCTTAGACAACTGTCAAAATCTGCAATAAATTTATGCAATGACCATACTCAATTTTTAAATCCTTATGGAAAATTACCATTACAGTTTTTATGTGTGTGCATGTCTATTCACTTGACACCTCCTCGAGGAAGATGGGAGCTGTTAGCCTGGAATAGGCCCTGGACTTCCAGGCTGTGACAGACAGGGCTAGTGGTGCCTTGGTGCTGTCATGCATTTCTCTACCACCTTGCTGGCATGGGAATTCTGCTATGGTGTATGCTGTCTTGCACTCCCCAGGGCTGTACTCTCATCCTCCTGTGGGCCGGGGCAATGCAATCTATGGTGCCCCCAGGCAAAGAACTGATCTGCAAGGAGTTGTGCAGAAGTTGTGCTCTGACAAGCACAGGACAGAGCCCTGCCCACACAGCCATCTCTGTGGTAGAGAGAGCACAGCTGCCCTTACATGCCAATGTCTTCTTCATGGCTACACTATTTTAAAAGCTGGCGCATCTTCATCCTTCTGAAGATGTGGTATCCCTGTGTTGGTCTATGTTTGTTCTACCCTCACGCCAGTCTCTAGTAAAAGCCAGAGCTGATGGCTTCTAAGACCACTGAGCTATTGTTCTGCAGGCTCAGTTGCCTATGAGCTGCTGTCCTGCTCACCACAAAAAATCCAATGAAACAGGTGGTGCCATCTACTGGGAATTGAGATTTTCACTCCTGTTTGACGTAGAACCTAATCTAATGCCATCAGTCAGACTCCTTCCAGGCTTTATCTGACATCTTTACAGTAAGATGTTCATGGGCAGGACGCAAAACCCTGCCCTCTTCCAGCTTTTCAACGTGGTGGAGAAAATATTCATTCTGCTGAGGCAGCGTGGAGATTAAATGCTCTGCAGCTGTGACAGACAGGTCACATGGACCAATGAAGAGGGGAAAAAGCATTGAACATGCAAAAGAGCTTGTGGAGAGATTATCTGTTGTATTTTTACCCCAGCTGTTTTCCAATAAGCTTGACAGAACACCTCTATGAAACAGGGTATAATTTTGTCACTAGCCTCTGCCTCAGTGCCTAAATTGTCTGAGGAACAGGGAGCTCTGGAGCCTGTGGAGAGACTTTGGAGTCCTCCAGTTCCAACACCTTGGATATGGCTATAGTTTTTGTTATGAAACAGATTGCTTCAGATTTCTCAGCAGCCCCTGCTTCCTTCTGAGCAGCAATTTCTCACTGCCATTTAATGACATAAGTGTTTTCTTAACGGTAACACACAGTCAAACATTGAGTCAGGCTTTGCTAAAGCACACTGCCGTTTTGTCAGATCCCTAGTCAGAAACTTTGACATGTCATTTGCTTCTGGCTTAAGTCTGTTTTCTTTTAATTCAGTGGGAGTTTCACATCTGATTTCTGTGAGAGAATTATGATGAACACCTTAGAAAAAACCGTTCTGAACTGTAACTTATTCTCTTTGTAATGTTTGGAGGCTCCCCTCCATGCCTCCATGTATTGCTGACAGCTTTTGTCTAACAAACAGGAAAGCAATTAATTCCTAGTATTATAAATACTGTCTCCAGAAGTTATTTTAGATGACCTATTTGCTGTATTAGAGCTGCAGCCCTCTGTTTTGCTCTCCACAAAAAGTTGCAAATTAATTAGATTGCCCTAGACACAGGAATTCACCAGGGCTGTACAAATGCTTAAATGCCCTTCCAAATAAATGTGAGATGTTTTCAGAACAGATTAATATATGGTTTGGATCCTGACTGAATCTGCAAGACAGATACAATATGGAGCTACAAAGGTGCACTCCAAACCCTAGTCTAGCAAACTGCTATTGAAGCGAAATGTGGTTCTGTTAACAGAGGGACTTGAGAGCAGCCTTTTCCAACATGCTCTGCTGTGAGCTGGGATGGGCAAGCTTCTTGCCATGTTCCGTGTCTCTTTGCCAGAACAGGACCTTGAAGCTGGATTTGTCACTGATGGGCTCTTGTTTAAAGATGGACCTTCCATCTTTCTGCTCTCTGTTTGGCAAGGTTTGTTAGGTGTGTTTTTTTAGCAGCTGTCTATCCTTGCTGCTCTTACATGTGCCTGAAATAGGTCTCTGATATCAAAGAGGCTGTTTTGTGTTTGGGTAGGAAAAAGAATATTAAAAAACACATTAAATTTCTTTGACACCAAGAGGTTTTTTTATTCTTTCTGAGACAAGTGTAACACATTCAACAGCCCAGATAAAAACTCAGTAGCCTTCTGGCCTGTAAATCCCAGTCTTTAAAAGTCTTGTGACTTTTTTACGTATATGTGGGAGAAAAAGCCTTTTAAAATTTCTTACCTCAAAATCCCATCTTGGAATACTACTGTTTCTGGAAAAAGGCAAAAGCATCTGTAGGAAAACTGCTTTTGGATCTCTTTTGCAACTGTTTGATGTGAACGGCTGTTTAATGGGAAGAAGGCAATATTGTCCTGATTCCTGTGCTGCCAGCCTGTTCTGAGAGCTTTACGGATTTCTATACCTATGACTGGTTTTCCTTGAAACTACTGAGACTTGTAGTACCCCTCTTAGGAGCACCCAAATGTATACTCCTGTGTGTATAAACCCCCTTAATGTTTTTCCCATTCTTAATCCTTGACTTAGAGAGGGTTTAAGTGCTCCCTTAAAAAGAAGAACTGGGAAAGATTCTTGATTTGGAGAAGAAATGCAATGCAAGCAGAATTATGCTGCTTTTCTGAAAATCGAGCATAAAAGGGAGAGGGGACAAGGGGGTAAGGGGGAAGAGGAGGTCAAGGGGGTAAGAAGGCTAGAGAGGGAAAGTGGGGATGTGACAAAATTAATTCCTTCTTAACCATGATGTCAGTCTTTGTAGCACAAAGACTCTTAGGTAGAATTTTAAGTGAAAATATGTCTGAATAATATGTGTATGCTTTCTTTCAAGAGGATAAGTAGTCTCGGAAAAAAATCTGGGTTTTTATTCTGCTAAAAGTGGTTTATTTTCAAACTGTAAGGCCTGATGCCTTTCTTGTTTACATAGCTTTCACATTCATGAAAATGGTTCCACTGGCTTTAGCAAAGTTGCTCCTCATTCGCACCAGAGTCCAGCATCCCACTCAAAGGAGAGTGAGATGACTTAGAAGAAGGAGCATTTAAGGATCCCAGCATCAAAGAAGAACGTCCCCACAGGCTTCCGAGCTGGAGCTTAAAGCAATGTAAAGCATACGTCATATCCCTTGCCCTGTGAGCCAATGTCCTCAGCAACTCCAATTTATACACCTTCACCCTTCATTTACTAAAAGGAAAGGGAAAAGTGTCATGGTACATTAACATGAAGGCAGTGTGTGCAAGTGGCTCCAGGGAGATTTATAACCATGGAGCTTTCTTTACAAATAGCCCTTGAAACAGTGTTTTGGAAGGGGAGAAGTCAAACTCTCTTCCAGTACCAGATGGAATAAACAGCTGAGATTTTTTTTTCTCCTCTTTTTGTGATCCAAAGAGAGAAGAGCTGGACTTGTTTGGGTTGCCTCGCAAACGCAGGGGTAATATTTACCTGCTAACATTGGTTTATTCCAATGTATCTCTGAAGCATTAGCTGGGGGCAGAGGGGAATATTTCTTCCTTCTTCTCCTCTTGTGAGGAACAACTTTTACTAAATGTTGTTGGAGGGTACTGGATCAGCTCTGAAAAACACAGTATAGGGTATTAGGAGCAATGGAGACACTTGTACTGGTTTTTTGGGCCAAGGACCTAGTTCAGCTGGTACAGGCTGAATTTTTTTATGTGTGCTGAAGCCCTGCCATGTGGCAGGCAGCAGTGCTTTTCAGCATCAGCCTGGTCATAAGAATCTGTTAACAAAACCCTTTTCCTCTCAAATGAATGATTAACTCTGTGTGTCCCCATGGACTACATGCCTTTGCTGGCTAGTACTGCCTGCTCTGGTATCATGGTACTCATCTCCCTTATTCTACCTGAGATGTAACTTTTGATGCTGCTTTCATGAAGGCTTTTGCTGAAGGTGTCCTCTTTGGAGAGTGAGCTCCACTCTGCCATGCATAGGTGTCACCAGGAGCTGCTCATACTTGCACAGGCAAGGCTTTTTGCCACAGAAGCCTCCTACCTGGCACAAGGGGTATCAAGTGCATGACTCTCTGTTTCAACAGCCTGCTTTGTCATGGCAACGATGGCACAAGTTGTACACGCTCCCTCCCACTGCTGACTTGGGGTGGGACCTGTGCTGTCTTTGACAGAGAAGGCTTCTCTGTAACCAGCTCACTGCTGGCACCACTTTGGGAAAAACATGAGGAGGAAAGAGTGCAACAACAACATAAGCGCTATATTTGAGTTGTACAGAAAAGGACATGCAGGACTTGTGCGATCAATGGAGCAGCAGGCTGAAAGTAATATAATACACACCTCGGAAGTGTTTCCCATTCAGCTAATGAGGACTAATGCTTCCTGATTTTCACCCTTGCAAGCCAGGAAGGGCAAGAGTTGATTGCATCTTTCTAAGTCTGCTGTGTGAGTGTTGTGGGCACAGGGAAGGCCACAGCCTACCACACAGAGAAGGCAAATGACAGGGCTCAGTTCAGGGCCCAGTTTTGGGGCCAGTATTTTTTAATATCTTTACTTATGAACTGGATAAGGGGACTGAGTGCACCGTCATTAAGTTTGCAGATGACACCAAATTAGGTGGAGTGTTGAACTGCTTGAGGATAGGAAAGATCTACAGAAGGACCTGGACAGGTTGGATCGTTGGTTTGACTAAAGAGTCATTAGATGTGGTGTTGGGGTATATGGTGTAGGGGAGAACTCTGTAGAGTAGGGTTGATGGTTGGACTCCATGATCCCAAGGGTCTTTTCCAACGTGAATGATTCTACAATTCTATAGATCAGTGGGCCAAGGCCAATAGGATGAGGTTTAATGGGGCCAAGTGCTGGGTCCTGCATTTTGGTCACAACAACTCCAGGCAACGCTACAGTCTTGGGGAAGAGTAGCTGGAGAGCTGCCCAGCAGAAAAAGACCTAGTAGTGTTGGCGGACAGCCAGTTTAACATGAGCCAGCAGTGTGCCCAGGTGGCCAAGAAGGCCGATAGCATCCTGGCCTGTATCAGGAATATCGTGGTCGGCAGGAGTAGGGCAGTGATTGTGCCTCTGTGCTCGGCACTGGTGAGGCCTCACTTTGAGTTCAGTTCTGGACCCCTCACTACAAGAAGGACATTTAAGGGGCTGGAGTGTCTCCAGAGGAGAGCCACCAAGTTGGTGAGGGGTCATATGAGGACAGGCTGAGGGAACTGGGCATGTTCAGTTTGGAGGAGGCTGAGGGGAGACCTCATTGCCCTCTACAACTACCTGAAAGGAGGTTGTAGAGAGGTGGGTGTTGGCCTCTTCTCCCAAGGGAATAATGACAGGACCAGAGGAAATGGTATGAAGTTGTGGCAGGGGAGGTTTAGATTAGATATTAGGAAGAATTACTTTACTGAGAGGGGGTCAGGAACTGGAACAGCCTGCCGAGGGAGGTGGTGGAGTCACCATCCCTGGAGGTATTTAAGAGACATGTAGACGTGGCACTTCAGGGCATGCTCTAGTGGCCGAGATTACTGGGTTGGGTGGTTTGTGGTTGGGTTTTTTGGTTTGGTTTGCTTGGTTTGTTTTTCTTGGGTTTTTTTGTATATGTGTGTATATGGTTGGACTCAGTGATCTCAAAGGTCCCTTTCAACCATGAAGATTCTGTGATGACTTTTCAGGAACCAGAACTGATGGTGCAGATATTGTCAATGCTAAGCTAAAGAGTTTAGTGCTTGTAGTACTGCTGCCCAGCTGGTGGTATGTGCCACCCCAGCTGAAGCCCTGAGAGTAGCTGCCCCTTGACTACACAGACCCTCGGACATACTCTCCAAGGGACTGGTTGAACATCCCCACTGAATGAAGAAGCCAGTTTAGCAGTTGTGACTTTGATTTCAAACACAGCAATCAGTGCTGGACATAATCAAAGCTGCCTTTTGAACAGGTAAAACAAAGTTCCTCATGCTTCACAGATGGCTTCAAGGGATTTTCATTTCAAAGGAGCAACACCTACAATGCAGCCAATTGCAAAACCCCACCACCATAGCCAAGAGTCCCACTCTGCTTTCCATAGGAGAGTGCTGCTGTGGCTGACCAAGAGTAAAAACTACAAATTCAATTGCACTGGATGGAGAAATTTCTTTATTTTTGCAACATCTGCAAATGATCAGCCTCAGGATTCTGGCTGATTCCTGGATAGCTGGCAAATCCAAGTTGAAACATCTGTGCATCAGATATGCATCACTGCTGATCCATCTGCAAAACACATCAGATGTCAGTTGATTGACTTGCATTTTGTTGGGCTGGGTAACCAATCAATAGGAAAAGAGATACTACACAGCACAGTGAGACTTGTTCCCCCTTACCCCTCCATTTTAGTTTTATATTTTTTTCCCTCTGTTCACGTTTTTGCAGTTGGGATTTTTTGTATGGTGCAGTTATGGTGTTGAATATAGATAGGAGAGTGAAAGCCCACATTTCTAAAAGGCGGAAACACAGCTGTCCTTGCTAAAAAATAACTCTATCTGTGATTACCATCACCAAAAGCACAAATGAAAGATGTAATGAAATCTTTCAGAAAGTGCTTTGGGATCTCAGCAGGAATACCAAGGAGGGGTTTGTGTGTGTTTCTGTAACAGAGATTTGAACACTTCCAGGTGTCTTCTCTGTTTTTTAAATCTTGTTGAATCAACTACAGTGGTGGTACCAAAGTTTGTTGTTTGAAACTGAAGTCTTATTTTCTGACTTGCTAATCCCTGATTGCATTTACACTGTTCCCTCTCACTCCTCATGGCTTCCTACTGCCCACTCCCTGGGTCATGTGCACGTGCAGTTGGTGCAGTCTTCATCAGGAATACTCTTGCTCTTCTGGCTGCTTCTGTTATCACCACAGACATGCAGACATGCATGATGATGATTATAAAGAGGCTGTTAGTTTTTTTTAATGTGACGTGCAAGCTGATGTGGCCTGGATTATGACTGTGTATATCTGTTCAGAGCAAACACTGTGTCATCCAGTACTGCAAAGTCAACCTGGACCTGGGGCTTAATCTCTGCCCTTCCAGCAATTAGCGAAGGATTCAGCCATTCTCACTGCAGTAGCAGGTCTCCTAACAGTGCCTGAGAGGACAAAACAAAAATCTGTCTCACTCACTTATCTCTGCATTGCTTCTGCATCACCATGGAAAGCGATAACAGCATGTTGCTTTGAGGTCTTCAGGCAGATGTGATCACCCAGGCATGATACAAACAGCAGGTAGTAAGTTAGAAGGTGACACCTTTATTCAGACATCTTTCTGACTCTAACTGCTGTTGATGTGCCACATCTGGAGACCCAGCAACCAAATCCTCTGCTGAGATCCTGTCATGTTCTAGTTCCTTATGCTGCTCTGAGAGCAATGGCAATGGAGTCCTTCTACCCAGAGAGAATCCCAGCATTTCTGAGACCGAGAGAGATGAAGGCTTTCTTTAACAGTTTTATGCCACTCTGTGGCTATTACAGCTGACAGAGGAGATCTGCCACACAGATTAAAATCAGAGCCATCACCCCTTTAATGATCTTCCTTCTGCAGCTCAAGGGTAGTTTGATAGCATAGTAGTTTAACCTTCCCAGTGTGACTGTGATGTCTGGGTAAATGCTTTGCAGACTGCCTTTTAATCCTGAGAGAAGCAGAGCAGTCATTCAGCAGCTGGCTGGCCTAGAGGATGAAGCCCCTCTTCTCTAGGCATACCCTGCATGAGATCACAGATGCCTACATGGGAAAGGAAATCTCATCAAAGGCTGTGGCTCAGGTAGGTGTGCACAAGCTGTTTTATTTGTATCATGTCAGCTGGAGGAAGAGATCTCCTTTGGAGGAAAGGTCTTTCTGTATCAAAAACAAACAAAAAAAAACAACTGAAAAACACAAATGGGGAGTAAAGTGTGGATCTCACGCAACATGTCTTCATGATCTTGGCCACTAAAGCAGAACATGGTTCACAGAGACAGGTTCAGAAATAGCATAGCTGCTTCAGCCCAGTGCTATATGGACACACCACACAACATGCAGTATTGAGCTTTGCAGCTCTATCAGCCTTTGAACTAACTTTGTTGTGTCAGCACAACATGACATGTAATAGCATATTCACCCCACTGTGTGTCAAGGACCCTAAACCCCTAATCAAGCTACCTTGAACACCAGTGGTTGAGCTGCATCCCTCAAATTTTTTGAAAACACAAACTGCAAACATATGATGTGATTTCTTTTACAGGGTGTGCTCTGTTGGTTAGAGCAAGAAGACCAATCCCAAAAGCTGGTTAGACTGTTGTGACACATTGCTTCATTGCTTCAGCTGTTCACTATCTGCATCAAAACCTGCCTTCAGAAGCCAGAAAAGGTGTGTGAGGGCAGATGGGTGGGCTAAGTTATTGTGAAAATGCTTCTGGAGACCACAGCCTGCTCTGGAGTGAGAAGGCACTGCCTTACTATCAGCAGACAAGGCACAAACCCATGCTAGGTCTCCGTCCCTACACTGCAAATTTTCTTGAAGGGGATCAGAGAGATCAGGCCCATGGAAATCTGCTGGAGTCCAGCAAGAAGCTGACCTCTGGGTCGGGGCTAGGGAGTGAGATGGGTTCATTAAAGCCAGGAGGACTTGGCCCCCTGGGCAGGAAGTGACAAGTTATAATTGTGTGCCCAGGAGCAATGGGGAGAATCCCAGGAAGAGGGGTTTAGATTACTCCATTTCCTCTGCTGGGGCATGGCCAAGGATTAACACTCCTGTTTGCTTAGGACTGTCCTGCAGTTCTTGTAATATCTGCAAGAGCCCACATATTGCTGCTGTCTCACACAAATGCACTGAAAGAGCACTTTTAAACAAGCGTCACGAATCAACACCAGCCCAGGCTCTGCAGGAAAAACAAATGCCCATCCCTCCAGCCTTTACTGAGGGTGTCTCTGTAATTTATGGGGCCTCAGGAGCATGCTTGGTAAGGAAGTGCGATCTCCTCCCTGCGTTTAGGGTTACAGCCTGCAGGCCATTTTTAGAACCGAACAGGGGTTTGTCCTGTGCCAGCACAGGAAGAACATGTCCTGGCAAAACTGAGCCCTGGAATTACTACCGCTGAGTTAGACCTTGTGTTTCTAACATCACCACCTTGCAAATGAATTAATCATGGGTGACATGGGGAGACACAGTCACCTTTCTTATTTCTGACACACACAGGATTCACTATCAAAACCAGAGTGGTGGCATCTTTCCCTGCTCCCTTCCCACAGAACTGGCCACACCCTCTGTGCCCTACCTGCCACCCCGCATCAGAGAGCTATCCTTTAAGTGATGATGTTTTTAAAAGTTATTATCTGAGATGGAAAAGTTGATTTGATGTAAACATATAGTAAAGAAAACCCCTTCCATACATAACTGATGTTCCAGTATCCACTGTGGTTTAGTCAGTGTGCAGCTAAACCCTACAAGAGAGCAGTCATTTCGGGGGGACCCGTGCAGCCAGCCTGGGACTAGAAGTAATTTTGCTGTGTGTACAAGGCACTGAGCCCAAATTTACAAATCCTGCTAGGCTTGAGTTGGCATTCTGGCAGCATTGCCAGGCAGGATAAAAGAGCAGAGGTTGGATGAAAAATGTCCTTACTAACAGAGCATCTTGGGGGTGTGCTAAGTGCAAAGAGGCAGAAAACTTCTCCTTTGCCAGATAGGTGCAGGAAAGCAATCCTGTGGGTGATGAGAAAGATAAGAAGGCAATGCAAAGCCTGGGTCTAGAGCAAAAGCAGCAAGGCTGCTGAACTGGTGTACACAGCAGTCAGGGAGTAAAAGAGGTGGTGAACAAAGCCATGTTTTGGTGCCACAGGTTTTGTGACATGCAGTAAAAATCTTGCACCCTAGTCCCAAAATGCAAGATGGATAAGTTGGGCCCTTTCCCCTTTCCACATTATGTATGCTGTGTGTGGAATCTATACATTGCCTTGCTATTGCCCTGTGATGTTGGCAGCTATTGATCAAGAGGATCTGGGGGCAGGTGGTTCATAATGTCTAACAGATACTCTGGCACCTGGTGAGGCCTGAAGCCCACTCAAGTGGCCTGAATCTCATGAAGATGGATACAGAGGAAAAGACCTAGCTTAGGAATAGTACAGTCCTGTTCTTTAGGATGCATCAACAGAAATCACGATGCCATCTTCTGGTCAGAGTGTCTTTATGAATCAGAAGAGGACTGGGGACAAAGAACACAACATCCCAAATCTGTTTATCTGTAGAGAAAGAAGACTGGAGTCAATGCTGAATGGTCTTCAAAATCTTCCTCAGTATCTTGTGTGTGTGTACCCTCTTGGGCTGCAATCCTGTGCAGTCTGAGTCAGGAAAGTAGCTCTGACTTTTTATGTGCACAGCACGTGATCAAAAGAGAGAAACTATATACGCTGTAAAAATAAAACATTAAATGTCTTCACTTCATCACCTGGCGGAGTCTGTGCCCTTTGTTGCCGCAGGAATCCTACTGCCACTGCAAGGAAAAGAAACACCACGGAGTAGCTTTAGTGCATGGGCCTGGGGTCCAGAGAGCAGTAAGTTGGCTTGCTAATGGTGTGGTACAGATGGCTTGGTACCAGGTATTTCACATTCACATGACGGGAAGATATCCTTCAGGAAGAACTGCCTCCCCAGGAACTTCTCTCCTAAATGGTTTTACATGTATTCAGTAATAACCACAAAGAGAAATGCAGTGTTCAGCTTCCTTTCATTATTCTGGTTTGGTTTTATTTTCTGCACATCAGGGTGTTCAACTAGACCTTCGCCTCAAAGCAGAGATGTGGTTAAGCTGTGGTACTGTCCATCTACCTCAAGCTAACCATGTGTCCAAGAACCCTCCTGGTCTCCCTCTTGGTCTGGAGCCTGAACATGCTTCTGTTGCTTTCATGTCCCTGGAAATTCACTTACTTAAAAGACACCATGATGATGAAAAAAATTTGGTTTATGTCACCATAGTGGGCACAAAGGAGGTAATTGGGCTTCTGTTTGTAGCACATCCTTAACGGGATTTAGGGAGTAATCTTGTGTTCGCTGAAGTCCTGGGCAGAGCTCTAAGTGGAGAGAGTATAAATCAGATCCAGACTGGTTAAGAAAGTTACACACCATTTCCAGGAGAAATGGTCACCCTAACTGATAAAGGTTGGACGTTCTTCCAGCTCCTCAAGACTACATTTGTCCTGCAAAGCTAGGTGCAATAGCCATAACCAAAGGGCAGTTATTAGCCCTCCTCCTCACCCCAAAATGTTTCAGCAAATAAATTCAGCATTAAAAATTGTCAAGCTGGAGTTGTCCTATTTCTTCTATTTCTTGGAACAAGTAGAAAGCACATTTATTGGCTCTGGGTTTGTTTTATTTTTTGTTTTATTTTCAATCCTAATGAGAAACTGAAGTAATTTTCCTCAATATTTAGTGGGGAGAAAGAAAATTTCCAGTTGACTGAAAGCAAAGCAAGTGCTGACTAAAAGAAAACTACTTATGAGAATAGTGCTAGAATAGAAATATAATTTCAGTTCTGCTGCACTGATAAGCTGACAAGAAAGAAGAATCTCTACAGTCAACTAAAGGATAATCACTGACACGCACATATCCAGCTATGTGGTCTCTTAAGAGAGCTCAGGGCTAATGCAAAATTGTATGAAACATTTTCAGTGCCCTTTCTTTAATTTTTCTGGGACATTTTGCAGTGCATGAAACAAATTCTATGGAAATTTTCACAGGATCTGAGCTTTAAATGCCTTGAGGCAGGGACAGTCATTTGCTGTGCACACATGAGTAGCAAATAGTGTCTGACTGCCATGCAGTCCTGTGGTGACACAAATGCCTCACCTGAGCTCCACTACCCTGAGGAAATCAAAAGCCCAATTAAGTGGGTATCAAAACTTTGTGGTTTCTCTTGTGCTGGAGCTTCACTTGAATGACGCACTCTATGGGCCCGTGTCTGCCTTTGTAATTGCAGGGAGATGTTCACCATGCATTAATCTGTTTTTACAAAAAAGATACCTTGCACACTGCTAAGACCTTTTGTAACAAGCTGGTGTTGCTTACACTGTGCCTTCAACCCTGACAGCTTTGCTACTATTTTTTTTAAAGCCAGTTAGAAAACAAGGACAAAACAAGTGTGTTCTCTCAAAAATTCCTCCCCTCTGTGGAAATCTTTAACTACGGCTGCTAAAAAAATCAGGATATCTTTTCTCCCCCAAAGGCATCCTGAAAAAAAACCATGCTCATTTAATGGATAAGCTGAATTCAATGCATTTCTGTCCATTTTAGATTTTCTCCACAGCAAAGTTGTCCTGATATCTCCTGGAAGACATCAGAAATCTACCTACGTAAACTGAGGGTTTTACACATTGTGGATCCCTCCTGAGGGGCTCAGACTTCCCAGCTGCTTCCCAGATGGACGCTCATGTGCACAGAAGCAAGTTCCATCTGGGTTTCCAGGGCTGCTTGCTCCTGCATCTTTCTTCCAATCCAGTGAAGGGCTTGAGAAAGAAGTGAGAAGACAAGACAGACTGTTGCATACCTCCTTACCGATGCCTAAGCAACTGTTTTTCTGTCATCAGTGCTGAGGGTCATTTATAGGTTAGCAATGGGGCTACAGTTCCCAGAAAGAGTTGGACTAGCTGTCAGGGATCTACATTTCCCTTCCAGCCCTGCAGAGCAGGCTGGGCCAATGTGCTTACTGTCCATGCGATTTCATGACACAGACATTCTCAATGCAGAGGTGCACCAAAGCATCAGGTGAGAGGGTGAGCCACGGGATGATCAGGATGGAACATCTCTTTTGGTGGAGAAAAATCAGTTAATTTCACCAAGACTACTTGAGCTTCACCGTGGAGCTGTGGCCTGTTTCTCCCTCTCCAGTTGCAGTTTGATCACAATACAACTCAACCACCTCTTTAAAAATACCTCAAGGTATACATTACTTTCTATCTGCGTGACCCTATTACTGAATTTTATAAAATAGTGCATTAAAAATATTTATTTTGACAACCCTTCACATTCCTACTAATATTATGAATTCATAGATGAGTAATTCACAGTATTTTTACTATTTTGTTAGCACTTTATTCTCAGCTTTTAAACAGTTTCAGTTTTGATTGCACTCTTATAAAGAGTACTTTCAGATTGGGGAAAGGGGTTTGTAAGCTGTCCTGTAACTCTTTCCAGCCTGACTTCAAATGATCCTCTCCGTTATTTCTAAAGCGCAGGGGCCTAGCACAATTCAGAGCTCCCTGTTCTGGTCATGTACTTTCTCCTCACCTCCTTTCTATGCCTAAGAGATTTATTTTTGTTTAGCTTTCTCTCTCCATTCAAATTGAGATTACTATTATTAAGATGCATTTAGAGAACAGAATTCCACTCTTTACACTTTATTTTTTGCTTCTGGCAGACTATACTTGATAATTACATGTAACCACTTCACTTTGTAATATGTTCCCCATATTTCCCTTCCAGCTGACCTAACACTTTCATACAGTAACGTACTACAAAGTTCACTAACCTTTTTTATCTGGAGGCATAATTGGGGGCTCTGTGTTCCTGAATCTCTGAAGTCCACATCAATCCTTCTAAGCAAAGTTTCTTTCAAATGCAGATAAAGTACTTTTTCTCAACTTAACGAAGAAAGCTCCTTTGCCTCCTTTATTATCAGCTTTATGATATCTGTTTCATAATTTTGATGGTGAGAAATACCCGTGCCTAGTTTTCATGGTGTTTAAAACCAATGTGGAATTCAAAACCAGATGAATCAAGTCGAATACTGGGTGAATCGCAGGTGACCTGCCTGTTAATGGAGTGTGAATATAATTCTGTCCTGAAGACTGTGCAAACCTCTTTTGTGGCAGCTTCTTTCACTCAGAGCTCGCTCTGTTTGGCTGTATGAGGTGTATTTCTTTCCCATTGCGGGTTAATGTTAGGTAGCAAAGGCACATGCACAAGCTGGAGGTCGGTGCGTGCACTTGTATGAGGACTGTGCTGCATGTGCACACAGACACATGCCATCTAAATTAGCATGTGCCGGGAGCTTTTGGACTGTGATCTACTGCATATCTGTTAGCAGAAACACTCACTTGAGGAGATTGACAGGACTCCTAGCCATTTTCATGTAACTGTTCCTATGGCCTGGGAAACCGACTAAATGTCAGCTAAAAAACATCAGCTGACAAAAAAAGAGGTCACCTGTAGGCACAACTACAACCATGGGATGTGGGTATGACAGCTGCTTAAACTCTGCTATAAGAGACACAGCAGTGGAGCCTGCCCCTTCAGTTACCTTGAATTAACTACCAACCAGCCAACTCAGGTCACAGACTCTCTGTGGTCTAAGGCCCTGATTCAGAAAAGCATTTAAGTGCTTCAGTTTACCCTTTCTGTGCAACTTACATAAGCACATGCTTAGCCTTAAGCACATGCTGAAATCCTACTGAAGTCACTTTGCAAGGAACTGGGATAAACAAATCCCAGACAGAACTTTATTAAATAAAAATACTGAGTTTATCTCTTAGGTTTCTGTTACTTGGTTTAGGATGTGGCTTTCTACTGAAATGTGGCAGTGAAAGTATAAATTACTTTGAAAGTGCCTATAAAACATTCCCTTTGTACTTCCTCATTCTCCATTTTCCATTAGCAATTCACCACAAAGAACGCATTTCCCACCAATTAAAAAAAAAAAGGCCAAGCAACATCTTAATCTGCATTGCCTGATGCCTGTAAACTGCGGGTTTCAGAAAGTGATATTATGTATTTTGCTATTTTAGGACCAAAAGCAACTAAAAATGGTTACACAGAAAGTACCTAATCAGTCTGGCAGCACATCTCTGTGCCATGAAAGATTTATTCGTATTCTTTATAGCTTGATATAGGTATTGTATGAATGCTGTCTGGCTTCTCTGCCCAGAAATACGTATGACCAAACGTGGGTCTGGCTTACTGCATTCATGGCAGAAAAGTGTCACTATGTTTTACACCTGGCTGCTAAGAGTGATGTTTGTTTGGAATAGCTGCTTATCTGTCTCTGACAGGTGGGCAAACTCATTATTTAAACTCCAAGTGTTGAATCAGGGAATTTTTTTTGAGAGGACGATGAAGAAAGATGTCCCATCCTTGCTTCTTGCCCTGATAGACATAAGAATACCTGGAACACTGGCAAATTGCAGGTAGTATTTTCCCCTGCTGCAAAAAAGAAATCACAATTAAAATAGGGATTATAACTACTATATATGGCATAAATTTTTTGACAGATGATGCTTTTTGTTCTTATGTTCTAAATGATTGGCTAACAAAAGATGCATTTCATGTATTACCAGCACCGTTCTCCTCATCAAAATCCACAGTATTCAGAAATACAGTAGTGCACATACCAGAAGGCAAGGGGAGGTTTGGCTCTGGTTACCATCTTCTGGAGGCAGTTACATTGCGCCACAATACTAGGCTCTCCGAGCCAAAGAAGAGGAATGGCACCTTTGCTTTCTTTGAGCTGATGGGAAGGTTGCCATTGACTCGAACCAGAATTTAACTTTAGCAACAGAGATTTGGATCTCTGGGACTGAAAACTATGAGTTTAAAAGTAAAGACAGGGTAAAGCTAAAGAAGCAATGACTACCTGAGCGAGCAAACAGCCTGAAACAATTGGTCTGCAGCTTGCCTGTTGCTTTGTGCATGGTATTTTCACATACACAGCTTCAGAAGGAATGGTCAAATTATAATGAAATTATACTAGTCTTTTATCGTTGCCACAGGACAGTGAACATAATGGTGACTACTAAAGTAGAAATGGTAAAAATACTATTACTGAATGCTGAGAAAAGATGGAGGAGAGATGCTGTGCGGAAAGGTCTGCATGAAGAGAAACACCTTATTCTGGTACTTAACCCAGCGGATGCCAGTCCATAGAGTGGCATAACTTTCCCCCCTTCATTTGACTTCTGCTGTCCTTTTATTTACATGTTCAACAGATTTTGGCTTCTTCTGTGTTTGTAAATCCTTAATTAAAACAACGGGGGATGGTGCAGGAAGGAACGTACCGTACAATAGCACCATACACCATGTGGCCAATGGAGAGTTAGTACTGTAACTTTAAAGGGTTTCTTAGCTTAATCCCTGTAAGTGCTAAAACAGTTTTGCTAGATGCAAATTACACACGCAATATTAAAATTATCAGGAAGGTCCTATTAGAAATATTTTGAGAGCTATGAAAGTTCATTTAATTTGCACTGAACTAAAAGCTGGCATACTTCTGGCTTTGCTCAGTATTTTCAAGGCTGTGGTTAACAGCAGTATGTACTCTTGTGAGCTTTTAAATACCACTTTTCTCAGCAAATATAGCTGAATTTTACAATTAAAGATGCCAACATGTTCTTCGTTGCATTTTTGATCTTAAATAGGTCACACTGCTTGTGCAAAGCACACTGAACACACAAGGGGTGCGTGTGTTGCTTGGGCAGGGGCGTCAAGAAAAGAATTACTGAGAATACTTCCTCAATCCGAACTTGACAGACGATAAAGAGACTTGGGTAGAATGCGAGTACTCGATTTCATATTGCCTTCAGGAGAGCCGCAGGCTGGGCAGAGGCCGGCAGGCAGGGCAGGGGCATCCGGAGCAGGGAGGCGGAGGCAGGCAGGGCAGCGCAGAGCCCGGCAAGGCGGAGGGCAGGCGGGGGCTGGGATGGGGACGGGCCCCGGGCGCGGCGGGGGCTGCCGGGGCGGGGGCGCAGCCGCCCCCAGCCTTCCGGAGCCGAGCTAGGCTCTAGTAGCTATACGCGGCGCCCGCCGGCCCCGGCGTTCCTCTGCCACAGCCAGGCGGCGGCGGCGGCGGCGGCGGCGCCCGGGGAGGGACACCCCCCCCGCTGCCGGCCCATCGCCCGCCCCCGGTACGGCGGGG